>NC_135362.1:31912813-32205313 GCF_051622035.1 Arctopsyche grandis
ACAAATATCCAGGTCTGACCAGCAGCACTACAGATATACTAAGAATAAATTATTTTCAATCGAGGTCAACTCATGGGATCGAACTCGGCGCCTCTCGGTGTTGGGCAGAAGCTTAACGACCGAGCGATGCTGCTGGCTAATGTAGAAATCAGCAGCGTGGACTAGCAGTTAGCATATTATGCTTTCGAGCGGAGTGGTCACGGTTCCATTCCCACTAGTAGCTGTTGGCCAGACCTTGGTTCTGATTTTCATTGAAACGGTTCCTGTAAATTGGCATTTCCTTTCCAATCTCTCTTTCAAATCTCAAGTTATTCAGCGTCTTTAAGTTCGGCAAAATTTATGTAATAAAAAGCTCCAAAAATGTCTCCATAGATGTCACTGTGAATGATGTTTATTAATTCACATTGCACAAATGATTGTATCGATTGTATTGACGTATTATATCTGTATTAGTACATTCGTTGTTTTGGAGGGATCTGTATGGGCGAGTGTAAAAATAAAATAAATATAAATGCAAGCTTTGAAATGAAGGAAATATTTGAAATAGTTTAAAATGAAAATTGAAAACTAAAATGAATTCTTTCATTCACATATAAAAGAAAACGAGACGAGGACTGGTTTATTGACGGAAAACCGTCCAAATACTTTATATAGTACATAAATAGACACTGCTTACGATTCCATAATATAATATTATTCAGATTAAGCAATTACACAATGGCAATTAAGATGAAATTAAAAGTGAACACAGTTGGAATAAATTTGCAAATTAGGCGGGGCTCTCCCTAATGACTGTTTAAATTTTAAACTTTTAAACAAACTCGACTTGAGCAATTTGTTTTGCTTGATTTAGGAGTGCTTCCAAATTAGCAGACCAATGCCATTAATATTATTATATAATTCATATTATAACCCTAAGATTATACTGTGCTATGTATATACATACATAAATCTAAGTATAATATTCTGATAGTGGATTTAAGTCGATATATCTTAACGAGTTGATGATGATGATGGCGGTGGTAAAAAATTGATTCTATTTCCATGTATTCATTTGTTATTAAAACGCAATTTCACTACAAAAAAGCGATAAAATCCCTTGAATGATTGCTAAAGTTTTATTTTCATTCGAAATTAATTGCTGACGAGTGATTCAAATCTAACGGCCGAAAAAAATAAAATATACCGTTGCTTTATAAGACGTATCATTCGCTAATGAAGCACATTCGCACAACGACTTGATGATAGTGCAGATTAAAACTGGAAATCGTCGGGTTAGTTCATTAGCAGAAGAGAGCACTTAAGATGCAGTTTGGATTAAGCAATAAATCGTATATATATAATATATAAAAACAACATTCTTAACGATAGCAGAGTAGATGAAACGAAATGGTAATTTCCAAAGTTTGCACTGCTTTAATTTGTGGCAATTTTTCTCAACCACGTTAGAAGAGAATAAAAACGGATATAAAAGGTTTCCGTATGCAATTTTACGTACCCACTCGTAGGTTCATTAAAATAAATTGGATAAGATGTAGGAAACTGTTGGATAGAATTAATTTTCCTATGCTTTCGGTCGCCAAGAGAGCTTACGAGGCTAGCCGTCGTCGACAATTTAGTTTCAAAATCAAAACCATAAGCACTTTCTTCCAAAATTAATATTAATACTCGACTCGAAACAGCTCTAATTACAGTATTCGGTTCGACGTCTGGCAATATAACGGTTGGAACTTTTGTGCCGAAAGTTTAACACATCTGACGCAGTTGGCGATGAAGTCTACACAAGTACATAGAAGTTAAAAAGCAAACTTACCCACGAGAGTAATTACTCCAGTGCGAATAATCCCAGTGACAGTATGCTAAAAGAACCTCACATATACACATATGTGTAGGTATATAGTGTTAGCACATTAGCAACGAGAAAGTAATTGAAAAAAAAAAAAAACGTATCGTGCTACCTTCAACAACAACTAAGAGAATAATTGTTTGCAGGGTGCAATACGTGGAGAAGTGCTTTTTAATCTCGTGGATGAACTGGCAATTATCCCACACCACTTTACAAAGACAAAACGAGTATTAACCGTAGTGAATCCTCGAAAAAAAAAACCATAATGAATTTCGCTAAAGCTACGTTTCGCTTCCAGCACTTAAAATTTGATTAGTCTTGGTATAGACTTCCCCTTTTTATACATTTTGCTTCCCCTTTATACATTTTATTCGCACGAAATGGACTCTAAAAGTATTGCACACCTTGATCTTACATACCTCGTATATACAGGTTGACTCTGAGCCTTTAATAGATTCAGCAAAAAGAAACGATCAATTCGAAAAAACCCGATGAAAAAGCACATTAATACAAAAATAGCTAGACTTTTCAAAACTAATAGAAATTGAATTGCAACTGATATCAAAAATATTAAAATATCATAATTTTTATGTACATATATAGCCAGGGTTTGCTCGTAGTACTTGCTTTAATTGCTTACTTGACACTATGTACTTAATACGAGTATATTTTCTTATTTATTGTACATAGTTTTATACCTAGATATGTATATATTTGTGTCCCATATAAGTTGACGTTTCTGTTTATACCAGGGCTGTGGAGGATTCAGAGCATTCCAAGCGGAGTCAGAGTCGTAAAAAATAAACCGACTCCGACTGCTTTTAATTTGTTTCTTTAATTAATAGTATTACGATATGCGTCAACTAGAGTCTCCAATTTTATTGAAGTAAATCTAAATAAATATTAATTTAATTCCTTTACGAAAATCATGATTTTAATTTACATTATTAATAAAATAGTTTAATTACACGAATTCTGATGTTTTGTAGCAAAACCGATTTTTTCCACCGTCTCATTCTTTTTTTTTTAATCTGATTTTCTACATTGATTTACTTGTGTACGAAATTCATACACATACACTATGCATGTAATAATTGTATATTTATACCCATTTCATTACCAATAATTCAATATTATACGTCTTAAATCTTACTAGCCCTGGTTTTTACACATCAAATCGTCATTCAGAGGTACTTATGGGCAAAGTCTAATAAACACAGTTAGGGGGGAGGGGGTTGTTTGGAAGCTTATTAAATAATAATATAAAGAATACAATGATTGAAAATGTGCTGCAAAGGGGTATCAAAGAAGAAACGAATCACAGAAAGCTTCTTTGAAACATCAGCAATAATTAAATCGAATCTGTTTTCATAGTTACCATTCAGTACTTGCATTGTACAGTTATGTGAATATGTTTTACCAATTGTCGAAGAAACAGAAACGAACATTTACAAAACCATGTAACTTAAAAAGAATTTTTACACGAATCTTTTAGATATATTTCAGAAGGACTTCTGATCGATTGCCTCTCATAAGGATGAGTCGTGAATCATCCTGTAGCAATAATACACATCCGTATACACAAGGGAGTATATAAACATACATATATACATGTAGTGAAATAGATGCGTTTGGGGCGCTGTACAGGAGTGAATAAAACATAAATAAGGATATGGGCGAGGAGAGCGTGCAAAAGGAAATGTAATTTGTTCGGTCCGGGAAATATTATGGCGTTGTTTAGGCCGCACAATACTATTCTCGTTTCGCATTGTGTCCGAATAATTCGCTTCCGGTCTTGTCACGCGTGCTCTTTCCTATATACATATGTATATACAACATATGTATACAACACACGTCTTTCCAAAACCTACACAACACTAAAATACTACCCAAGTACTTTCAAAATATCGATTATATATGTACATATGGTTCAACTCATATGGGACACGCTCTCCTTGCTAGGGAGAAGAATTGATTCAAATATCAGGTCAGTCGATACGTTCGTGCGCATTTTCAACATGCACGGGATTTGCGATGACTCATAACTAAACCAAAAAGATTTCGAACCTGTCAAAATTTGTCATCGCTTGACTAATGTATTAGTCAGTCTGTCACCAATTTTCGTAAACATCGGACGCATATTAGTACCCATAAGAACTGTATAAGAGGTAAGTAAAAATCAATATCGATAACCAATACAAACGTGCTGTTTTATACTTTTTATTTTCGTGTGGCGAATCTGCCAGATCTGCAGCGATAAAAATTAATAGTGTGTTACATGGTGAAAATACTATCAGTGTAAGGACTGCCAGAAATGGTTTAAAATTTTTAAAGTTGGAAAAAGCGGCATTTATGATGAATTCCGTTTAACGATAACGATTTCTTAAAAATCTTGTGGAGTCAGAGCCACAATTAACAGTGGATCAGATCGAAGAAAAGATGGATTCATCTCAGGGAACAGTCTTTCGTCATTTTTCATTTAAACATATCCTGTCCGTTATTTCACTATTTAAAAATTTCCTGAAAATGCACACTAACTTATAGTCTGATCTGATAGAACATACTAAATTGAAATCAATGCTACTACCTTTAAGAATATATGATATAATGTGATGTGATTATTTTTTGAGTGTTCAGGTGACGGAAAAGCCTTTCTATTTTCAACTTTCCACTTTGTGCGCTGGAGAAAATGTGTCAAGAGTGAGGTTGAGCCCAGCCTATAGATACACATCTCCGCTGGAAAATAATTAATTACTGAGCCTTTAACATTAGAAATATTTATTATGCTAGGATAGGAATGTTCTAGTTGCATCTAGGCTAAAAAAGTTCCTTCCAAATTTATTTATAATTTCAGTCTACAGTCAGTCTTCATAATATACATATTTATTTTTTCAATTAATCATGCACCCTCGCCTAACAGAGTGCTCCAAAACGGCGAGTGTGCTAAACAGACTAAGACTCGAGAAATTATATATTACATATTCTGCGCGCGCACATTAATACGGGAGGAAAAGCCTATTCCTCTTGTTCCTGTTGTATCCTGCTCGCGCAAATTAAATGAGTATGTACGTCAGTATGTACCGTTTACCATGCATCATTTTTTTTTGATCTTTCGACTTAAGATCTTTCGATTTTCGATCTTTGCCTTCCGATATTTGCGTTTTCTGTCATTTAACATTCTGTCAAGTCACGTAGACCCCTGCTGGCTACATACATATACAACTCGATAAGAATATTTTTTTAAAAGTGTAAAAACCCCACGTAATTTTCAAACATCCCCGATGTATGATCCAAACTTTATAGAATTTTGGGGAAAAAATGCAAATTTCCGGATTAAAAAGTCAGAGTTTGATAGGTGAGATCGGGTCGAATTAGCGTTACCTCTTCATGGCGACACACGACGAGGAGGACAAAGGATATTTAAGCACCGGATAATCTGAAAGGGTCTCTGTGACATGGAATACCATGTTTGCTTAATAAGAGCAGTGCAACGCGGACCCAACTCAGTGTCACACAGGTTAGGCGTTCGCCGAATAACTAATGACACCTCCTTCGTGCTCGCCCGAATACGTCGATAACTGCCGTTTATTTTCCCAATCTCTCGTCTTATTTTACACGATGTATACCCTCGTTGAAATTCCGTTAACGATTTAATTCCAGAGAGTGTCGCCGTTGAGACATGCAGAGTGCGATATGACAAACGGAATGTATTAAAATGAGTGTGCGCTCCACAACACGCACGTTTCCAGTGCTTTGAGTAAGCGAAACTCAAAGCGAAACATTCGGACAAACTAGATATATAAGTATGTACATATGTATTATACAACCAGCAGCGTGGAATAGTGGTTAGTATATATCCTTTCAAACATAATGGTCACGGCTTCGAATCCCACTGGTTGCTGCTGGCCAGACCTTGGTTTGTGACTCCGGGTCGATCGTTTCCTATCTGAGTTTGCCTGTTTATCTGATTTTCATGGAAACGGTTCTAACAAATTGGAAACCTTTACCAATTTCTTGCAATTTTCGAGTTTTCAGCAATCTCGAATTTTGCTGAATTGTATACAAAATGATGCAAATTTACAAATTTAACTGTAGATGTCTATATGGATTAATTTTTACTTGACATATATTTACTTTGTATAATATTAATAATACTTGTATCACACGTACAATGTTTCATATATAAAATAAAAAGTTCCGAAAATGTAAATTTATTAAAAAAATTTCAAAATGTATCCATAGATGTCTCTATGATGCTTCTTTAAAATTATTCTATGTATATCGATGTTTGTAATTGGCCAGGAAGGCGCATTGATCCTTGTCAGGCCTTCCTGGTATACATATGTACATATGTATGCAAATATAAAATATGTAAATATATAGAATTTAGAATGTGCATTCCGAACTAAATACTGTTTAAAGTGAATAATCACAATTCAAGTTTTATGAAAAATTCAGATACATTTTAAATTACACCTATAAATGTATGTATCATATTTTATATAAATACATAAATATCGCATCTATAAATACATATGTGTATTTATGTACATATTTTTTCCATATTACTTATGTATTTCTCAATAGTTGTCATTTTATTCTATTTTTATATTATTCATGCATTCTGTTACAAAGTATTGTGTAATGACCTTTATTTTGAAAATTTTGTATTAAATAAATATATGCTATCCCTGAAAATTACATATGTATATATGTACATATATAAAATACATGCTAAAAATACGACTCTCTAGTCATGAGTATAATGTAAAGAGACAATATTTTATTTCAATGCTTAATATTATTTTAAGATATAATAAGAATGGACCAAAATAGAAGATGGAAAAATGTCTCAGTAGACTGAGACATTTTTCTATTTCTATTTTGCTTCTGAATTGAATAAAAAGGAATCGTGATGTTGTGGGTTTCATAAAATACTTAAAATACATTTATTATTAGAATAATAAATGTTTTTAAGTATTTTATGAAACCCACAACATCACAATAATAAATGTATTTTATGTATTTTATGAAACCCACAACATCACGATTCCTTTTTATTCAATTCAGAAGCATTATTTCAATTTAGAGATAGTAGGAAACACTGTTTTGATATTTAAAGAAATTATTTTAATAATATACATACATACAGATGTAGGCTGTGCAATCATATGTATGTATATAATTAGGCTTCAGTTAATATGAAGTAATAAAATTTTACATTTACATATATAAACAAATCGTGGAAATAATATGTAGACGATAATGAATTCATTTTCCAAATGACAAGATTCCTATCAAGATCATGAATCACACAATACGAAAGTTTGTACCAAACTATAAATTATAGTTCCATTTTAATTACATTGTTCGAGGGCGGTCGAGCCTGTATCCAATTTCACAGACGTCTTTTTTTCTCGTATAGAAAAAGCGGAATACTGATGGTACAACATTACATACAATGTCTCGTCTACGTGAGCAATTCCAATGGTTTAAATAGGAAAAGGCAGGGGGGAGAGTTTTAAAAAAAGGGCATCACTGTCAAAAGCAGGCGATACTTGACAATGGCGGCCCGACTAATTTTCGTATTAAAAAAAAATCCATAGGTGGCATTCAATAGAATGCAGTTTTTTTAAATCCAAATCGAAGGTTCGAATCCCGGCAGCGAGTATCGGAGCAATCACGGCTAATTGGAATGAAACCAATCTAGAAAAATACCGACCGATTCAGGAATAAATTCAAAACGTTCCATACACATGTACATCTTTATAGAATATTTCTATACGAATTTTAATTAGCGGTGAGTGTAAATTGCCCGCGCTTTTCCGCCGCGGAAAATCTTCTCGCCTGCGGTGCGGTCGGATGGTGGGGAAAAACACGCATAAATAAGACGCTCGTCTGGCGAAATATGTACAGGTGCGCGCCGGGGACCACCGCTCCAGGGCGCCAGTTGACAAATTTATGCATGAGAAAAATACCGGATAGCCCGCCACCTTGCAGCGCAAATGTACGAGAATTTCCAAGTGTTATTTGTGAAAATCGTCTCGTTTATTTTGCTTCCGATCCGTGCGCGAAATGAAAGTGCATTTCATCGCTAATACGGAAAATTTTCCACACCTTGCGGATGAAATGTGTATTTCGAAAATAAACTCAATTTATGTACACACACAGTATAAACGTGGTGGCATTGTTAAATAAAATTTATTTGTTTATTTAAATTTTGGATCAATGTGGAATACACTGTCATTTTGCAAATTAACTATAAATCGAGACTGTTGTTCATTGTTAATTGACAAAAATATTAATGAACTGACAGACTATCAATGAGCTTATTTTTACCACATTTATACAAACAGTATAAATATATTACCTTATTTTTATCGACAGTATATATAACCTTATTTTTACAATTTCAAAATCAAATTCAAAATTGTCAAAAATACAATTTCTGCTTTCTTTTTATTCACACAAATTTGACAGACACATTTATCAAACAGATACGTATATTAAAATACACATACTCCTTGAATTTAATGTGAATTGTGAGGTGGTTGGGGAGAGGATAATTTATTTAACGAGCAGAATAGACAAGTGGTTAGCATATAATGCTTTGAACAGAGTGGTCACGGGCTCAAATCCAACTGGTTTCTGTTGGCCAGACCTTGGATTTGTGGCTCCAGCTCGATCGTTTCCTATCAGAGTTTGCCAATTTATCTAATTTTCATTGAAAGGGTTCCAACAAAATGGCAATTTTACCCATTTTCTTGCAAAATCTCGAGTTTTCAGCAATCTCGAATTTCACTGGATTGTATAAAATGCTACAAATTTACAAATTTGACCATAGATGTCTCTGTGGATATTAATTGATATGTATTTATGTATGTACTTTGTATAATACTGTTATAATAATATTTGTGTAAAATTGTACAATGTTTTTGGTCAGGAAGGCGCATTGAGTTTAGGCTGATATAAAGTTCTATAGTTCTATGATCGAATTAAATATTCTTAAAACCGTGACTGCATCATACAACAATAAGGCACACGAATTGCATCCCACGAGCATGATGTAAAATATCAATATTTACAAAGGCAATTTAACTACGTAAATAAAGAAATAAATAAAAAAAATATTTTTCAAAAATAAATTGTCAAATATACATACATATGTACATACAATATTAGTTCTTTAAATAGTATAGTAAGGAGGTTCTAGGACACTTACCCCTTAGACGCATACCCCCCGGACAGATACTCCAGGTCAAAAACCCCCCCTCGTAATGGATAAAAGTATTTCAAAAAATTGACAGTATCTTTAATAAAAAGTCACTATCAATGCCAATTTATTTCAGCCAGAAAAATACGGATTCAGAAAAACAGATATTAATAATAAATATATCAGATTATTTATAATCAATCAATAATCAATAATAAAAAAAATCAGTAATAATAATTATATAAAATATACAAAACTCCAAAATAAATTGTATTTTAATATTTTTTTCTTTTCCTTCGATTTTACAAATTCATCATGGATAGTCTAAAAATATTTAAAATATAATAATAATAATATAACAACAATATATACTTCTATTAAAATTTACTTTCAATACCACAGAACGCAAACGCTAACCGGCAACTAAAAGTCTTTTAAATTGTTTATTCTATTTACAACAATAGATTGAAGTTAACAATTGTATATAAATTGAAATTCAATATGCTCTACTACACTTAATTTATTCTTATTTATGACTTTACTTTTGTATTAATTATTAATTATTTATTAATATTTTTAAACAATTTTTACCCATGGCGAGGGTTATTTGCAGGGGGGTTAATGTCCAGGGGGTTTTTGGCCGGGGGCGTACGTGTTCAGATACCTAATAAGGATATGTTTTTAAATACAGTAAATCGAGTTAACTAAGTATAGGTACGATATTAACAACAGTGAGTATTACATTCGCAAGCTCGTTGAACCAAGTGGTAAATTGTTCAACATAAAATATAATAAAAACGACATTCGAACGGTCGAGCGTACGTTCATGAATTTTATTCGAGTAGGTGGACGCGATAAGAGTCGGGACATTGGCGCTCCAGGGGTTCCGAAACTTTTCTCAGCGAGAGTCCTCATCCCCCATCCCCTGCCATCCCCCTCCAACCATACCCTCCGCACGTTGCCGTACAGCCAGACAGAATCGGGCATGCATTAATAATGCCGTCGTGTTTTCCGGATCTGGTGGAAATAAAACCGGCGAGAGCGAACCCTGGGTACGCGCGCACGTACGTACGTACGTGTGGAAAACGACGGAGGGGATGGGGAGGGTAGTGACGGAGGGGAGGAGTGGTTGAAAATGCCGGGAAAGTCCATCCGTGTGAATCTGACGGTGGAAAATGGGCCGAAGTGGGCGATATGGCAAACGCCGGCCATTATTTCCAATACGGATCGATGTGAATCGGAACGCGAGCTTTTAATGCATTATATGCACTATCACGGAATATGCGCGCGAATTTTCAATGCAGACAATATTTTCTCAATACTCAATACTCCGACCATTGTTGCTATTCATTCTATTATATAGTTATACAAATACAAAATATACATATATACACAAATTTTGATCAACTTAGTGGTCATGAGTTCATTCCCTGGCCCGGCGTTGCTGGCCAGACCTTGGATATGTGACTCCAGGTGGATCGTTTCCTATCAGAGTTTGCCAATTTACAACGGTTCCAACAAATTGGCAATGTTTCCCATTTCTCGCCAAAAATCAAGTTTATCTCGAATTTGTTGATATATAAAATGCTGTAAAATATTTGTCCATAGATGTTTCGTTGTAACTTTTTATCGATGTTTATAATGGAAAGGAAAGACGAATTGGGGTAAGCCGTTTGGCCTATAAGTACATATATAGAATAAAAAAAAATTTTCGCATATTTTTACATATATAAATATAAAGATTATAAATTTGAAATGATATTCAAATAGTGGTGACATGGTGGGTATGATGGTTTTTGCCAATTTGATGGAGAAACCGCTTCAACAATGAAATCATATAAATTGGCAAACTCTGAAAGGAAACGATCGACCTGGACTCACAAATATAAAGTCTGACCAGCAGCATTAAAGATTATACTCGGAATATTTATCAGAGTTTGGTTCCAATAAATTGGCAATCTTTCCTATGTCTCGCAAAAATTCGAGTGTATCTCGAATTTGTTGATATGATTTGACAAAAGTGCTGTAAAATATTTGTCAAATTTGTCCATAGATGTCTCGTAGATGCTCGATAATAACTGTTTATCGTTGTTAAGTTAAGCCGTTAGGCCTATAAGTATAGAATACAAATAACTTTTCGCATATTTTTACAAATAAACTTATACATACATATATAATTATATGTATAAGTTTATAGGTAAAAATTTGAAATGTTATTCAAATAGTAGTGACATAATGGGTAGGATGGTTTTGCATATTTGATGAGGAACCGTTTCAACAATAAAGTCATATAAATTGGCAAACTCTGATGACAAACTCTATATGTGGGATACATAAATTGCCATGAAACGAAACACTTGAATTATTCCAGCATCTACAAACTTAAAATAAAATTGGATACAAATTCAAAAATGGACGCATAATATCTGTGCACTAAGCCATCGATATATGTATATAAATGTTTTGGAAGACCTTGCAGTCTAGAAACCACCAAATTTTGTATATTTACTGTACTATCTTAGATTGTACCAACATATATATGTATATGTATGTTGGTTTTGAAACAGATATATGACAACTGGGTGACGGAAAAGTGGACGAGCAAAAGTCAAAGAAAATTTCAAGATCTTTTTAAACTGATTAATACCTACATACATACATACCAGTTAGTAGACTAGTATTTTAATAAAGAAAACGTTGTTTAATTATTTTGGTTTATATAGTATAATATATGTACATATATTTACTACATACATACTTGTGCTATTATATTATGTTTGTGTTATAGTGCCAATATATGTAATAATAATAAACATTGCTTAATTGCCGTTGAGGTGATAACAAGTGGTGTGGGCGTGACAGTACAAATTTTCATTGAACGCTTTCCACACTCGAAATTTACATACACACATATTACACATGTACATATGTAACACAATAGAACGTATGTCGTATGTATATGTATATGTATAATGTACATACATACATAAGGTCGAAATTTCAACGAATTAATAACGCAATTTCATACATGTCGTCGAGACTATGAGAGCATTTTCCACTCAACTTATCATGCGTGTTAGCATTTGTGGAAAATGTTCCACATCAAACGCGAAAAACCCTAGAAAAGCGGTCCTTTGCAAAATTTTAATTGCAATCCTCGATTATGTACATATACTTTCCGACGAAAACAACAACAAATTTATATAATATAAACGGGATCGTGCATTTAAAAATAAAAAAAACAATTTACATTCTTTGATGTTGATCTTAATAACATTCAATTTTTTTTTTATTATTTTAGAATTAAATTTCTCTCAAACATGACTGCTCTTCCAAGAAGCCTACTTATTGTACAATTTCAATGACTTGTAGTCATGTAAGGGATATGTGAGACTCGGCCACTGACACCCGTCCCGACACGTGTGTGCTTGACGAGATACGGTCCATTCGGGCATATAGCTACTACATACATACATACATATATATAACTTGCGGCGATTCTCAAATAGTTGGCCGCGAATACGAACCAAGTGAGTGGGTTAACAACGTCTATTGCGGTCTAGGATTAATGGTGATTGCTTGGGCCGGTCGCGTAGCACATTCATCGTTTTGGCCCGGCAAAGAATCAGGACCCTCCCCCTCCCCCCCCCAACGCAGGGTTAATGAAAATAGTCCAGGTGATTTTTACTTGCCACCGTTGTCTGGTGAGCCGAGACCAGATGAATTGCCTCGGCCCTGGAAGAATTACGAGAAAACTATCCCGTTTAAAAAACTCCCTGACGTTCCCTAATGGGAAAAGCTTGCTTTGACTCGTTCTATAAATCGGTCTTGGGTCAACTTAAAAAAAGAAACGTGCACGTAAATATAACAATACAACACCGATCGGTGTGTTTCGATTCTAAAAAGTGCTCTCAATAGTATAAAGTAATGTTGAAAACTTAAATCGAATACATTTTTCGACGTTAGCCAAGGTTTATTATAAGGCAAAACTAACCCAGTCGATGTCGTGAAATAGGGGTTTCAAAAGCCGTGCGAAAGAAAAGGCTGGATTTCGTTTTTTTTTACAAATAAAAAGCCAGTTGACGGTTTCAGAAAATTTTTTTTTTTTTAATCTAAAAAAATTGTAAATATATGTAAATATTATATTATGCAAAAAAATAATTGCTTATAAATTAAATTGAGTTATAAACATTATGAACTTCCATAAGATCATTATTATACCTATATATTATTATTACAAATGTTACAAATAATAAAATTTGTATTTTATATCACAGCTGTAAAATGGTAGATCTTGAATACGCACAAACACTTAAATGATTTAAATAAGCTACTATCAAGAATATATTAAGAAAATAATGTCTTTCCTCGTAGAAAAATTATAATCGTGGAATCGTGAATAAGAACACTGCTGAGATGAATTTGTGTTCGATAACGTAATGAACTATGAAATATTTCTATCTTTCAAAATTATCTTTACACATCTGTTTTAGTTTAACTTTAACTTGTCGAACCATTGTAATTTTCGGAAACGAATTCATAACAACTCCAGATCACGTTTTCTATACTTTTATACCAGAACACGAAAAAACTACAAATTACGAAAAGGCCTTGGGTAGGTTATTGAAAATACTTTCAATAACATTTTATTGGTTTATGACCTGGTCTTCGTCTATTACTAAATCTCAAAGCCACCGCTAAGTGCTATACTTCTTTTTGTTGTTCATACCTATAGAAATATACGCCTATTTCATAAGAAAGTTTGGATATACACATCATCATTGTTAGTTTTGAGGAAAAAAACATTAATTAATAAAGAAAACCTTAAAAAGCCGTTTGATCGAGCTAAAAAAGCCGGTTTTCGGTTTTGTGAAAAATGGTCGAAAAGCCGGCTTCTCGGTTTTGATTTAAGCCGCCTTGGAAGTCCCAGTCGTGACCATTTCGCTTATCCACTTGAAAATGCGTACTGGTAATATTCGACGCACGATTTTAATATGATTCAAAGTTAACGCGACAACGCAGCGTCCAAAAAGGGCTTATTTTTGCGGTCTTGTTCCAGAGAACCCCTCGTAATATTAGCATTACGTATGTATGTATGTATATGCAGGTATACATACATATCCACAAAACGCGTACAAGTCGTATTTCAGATGTAAAAATAGCGTTATATCAGGGTAATGTATGCTGACAATCCCTTATGAAAGATATGAATTTCGATGTGATGTATGGAAGCCAATAACGGGCGAGAGAGACCCGAGGGTGGGTCAATAATAAAGCGTTGTTGGGACACCCTTTCTTAAGAGGTTGGGGGTTTGTGGGTGGGTGAAGGGGGGGAGGGGGGTTCAATCACCGTGTGCCACCTGGCCCTTTGAGCTGGAGGGGCCCGACGACCGCAAAAGCCTTATTTTTCCCGGAAAAATCTCCTTACGGGGCATCATTAGACGGAGACAGGTCCTGAACAGGTAGAAGCGAAAATAGCACACTCGAGGTATAATACGTTGCCGAAGTAGCTTTTCCAAATGAAAAATAGACAATTTAAGCACCGCAGAGAGGATTTGAATTCATGTAAAAATTTTCTATTAGGATATCACACACTTTTATATACGTAAAGTGCACTTTATGAAAATAAACTTCAACTGACTCTCTATATGTACATATGTATAAAGAATTATGAAAAAAGTAATGAAAAGACAATTCAGAATAGGTTATGTATGTATGTATGTATGCTATTTAAAATGAATACGAGTTAAAAATTTAAATGTCGATAAAACTTTAACATTATATGTCGACATGTCGATAAAACATATTTGTTTCGTCTATTTGAAATACAAACATTTATAAAATATTATTTTATAATAATTGTTATTTCTTTGTAGTAATAATAATAATAAAATAACATTTTGTACTTCTAACAAACGAGCCGTTATATTTCAGTGCCAGAAACACTATTTCTGTTTGAGCGTAGTTTGTCAAAGATTATTTTTGCTTATTTATCTGGTAGCCTGGGCGCATCATTATTTTCATAATTGGATGTTATTTATGAATAAATTTTGATCTTATCTCTTTAATTCGGGCCTCACAAGAATATTTTGTATTCACGTACAAATGAGTCGTTGTATTTGAAAGTGGAGAAAGTCCAACTTCAGTTCCAAAAACACCATTTCTGTTTGACTTAATTTACAAATTGATATCACTTCTTAATATTCAATATGTCCAGAATCTCGGAAAAGTAGAAAAAACGTATTACAGGCCACCAGTGTATTTAAATATTGTTAAATGAAAAACATTATACAATATATAATGTTTTGCGAAATATTTTTCGAAATGAAGAAAAGTTGACGTACGACACTTTCAAATATAATAATGGCTTAAATATATAAATGGTAACTATTACCTTTTGCTAGGTACCTACGTATAAAATGATTCATCAGTGAAGTATACGTACATACGTAATGTCATTATAATTTTACATGCACACAAATGATTACGAATGAAAAACTAATAAAAACCTTGTAAAAGTGTTAATATTTATTTAAGATAATTGAATAGAATAGAATTTAATTTATTACATAGTAAAATAAAATGACCAAACCATACATACATAGTATTATAGAAACAGTTATAGGTTAATGATTATTTTTAATTGCTTCATATTTCTTTTAAGCACACATAATATTATCAAATATCTATTATATGTAATAATAATCATAATATCAGAATAAAATTCAGTTGAATCTAATAAAATAGAAGACGGCTCATTCAAATAACAATAATATACCAAATTATAATTTCAAATTTAATTTAATTTAACAAAAAAACAAAGGCGATAGTCCAATGCCAACATGGAAATTCAAATTCATCTACATATTATACCTTGCATTAGAATTTAACACGAAATAAAACAATCGATAAAACACGACAAGATAAAGATCCAGCACTAAAAGCTTTTCCACACATATACATATTACGTACATTAACGAAACGCGTTAAAATAAAACTTTTTTAACGATAACACTCACAATACGACAAAGTTTGAAAACTAATGTGTTTCGACGCAGACAGAACGACACTGAACCGGCAATGCCATGAACATACATTCCCTACATAAATATGTACATATATAAACATACACTATCGTATGACTAAATTTTGGGGTGTTTGCAAATAGCAGCGTGTGGAGACACGTGATCGACACGAAAAGAAACAGGAAACGTGCACCATCGAAAAAAAAAGGTATACGAGAGAGAGACAGAGAGAGGGGAGGGAAATCGTCCGATAAGGCCGGGAAAGCAGTTTCGACTTGAGGCTTTTGCGCTCTCGTAGATTTCCCATCGGAAAAGCGAGCCGGGGAAAAGTTTTATTATCTCGGCGGAGCGGGGATGAAACAAAGCGCTCATCTGGGCGTCGGCGATATCGCGGATGAATACTCAATTGGCGCCAACCAAAGGTGAGCAACACCAAAAGAGGGGAAAAAAATAACAAAACCATCCGAGAAACGATGGTCAGCTATGTACAGTATACACACAAAGGAAATATGTATTACAAGGAGGAAAAAAAAAACAAACGTGATAGCAAAAAAAAGAAAAGAAAAAAGGAAATGTAAAACTTTAGCGGTTTCGCTGACTAGACATACACACGCAGGTATAAGAAAGTTCTGACATGTTCGTAATATTCGAAGGTGAGCTTTTCGCATACGCAGATGATTTACGTCGGAAAGAATATCAATTTTATATGCGCTAGAACTATTTTTACATTTCTGCCGCACGTTTTGAAAATAGAATACGTCGGCATATTTGTGATCATTGTTACGATTGCAAACAGTCCAAAAAGCCAGAGAAAACTTTCACTAAAACCATTTATGCCATTTTCACAAATATTTAAAATGTTCAACCGCAACCCATGTGTGAAGACACATCAGAGTGCCATAAAGATAGGCAAAGAGGCCAATAAAGCATCCTCCACCCCCCCCCAATAAAGGGTCCTCCGATTATGTTATTCTGAATAGTAAAAAACCTCAGGTTAACTTTAGGCTCTTAAAAAAGCCTCCATTGTATTGAATCTATTATCTTGAACCAGTATCTATATACATATTTGAACCAGAATACTAGTTTTATTCATGCACAATCGTTAAATCTTAGACAGTACAGTTCAACCACTGAAAGTGCCTATATATGTATGCATATATTTTAATAATTAAGTTTGTACCAAAGTGGCATTAAAAGAGTCCCTAATACGCCACAATGGTCGAAAAAATATAGAGAGATGAGAAAAATAAAAATAAAAATATAGACGTACATATCTACATATACACACAGACAAAAAATACATGTATACATAATCACAAAAAAAACATAAGCATTATAATAATAGGAGATAAAGTAAAAATATAAAATAATAAAATATAAAGTAGGGAATATCTTGCACCTATATATATATATATATATATATATATATATATATATATATATATATATATATATATATATATATATATATATATATATATATATATATATATATATATATATATATATATATATATATATATATATATATATATATATATATATATATATATATATATATATATATATATATATATATATATATATATATATATATATATATATATATATATATATATATATATATATATATATATATATATATATATATATATATATATATATATATATATATATATATAAGAGCCAGCCGCAAATATAAAACATCCCTGCGAAGTCCAAAAGAAAGAGAGAAAATGAAAATTCTACTCATACATTACATTCAACTATGAAAATAATGATGCGTGCAGGCTACCAGACAAATAGGTTAAAATAATTTCCGATATCACATTCAGACTCGGCAGCAAACGATTGCATTGAAAAGTCGGATAGCTCTTGGAATAGGAGCCATCAAATGATGATATATACCAAGCACATAATCATTAGGGACATAAAGTCCCAACTGTTCTAACAACGACTGGCATGACGTATTACCACGTAGAAGCTGGAGAACAAAATGAATTAATGG
The DNA here is from genome assembly GCF_051622035.1 of Arctopsyche grandis. Classification (NCBI taxonomy): domain Eukaryota; kingdom Metazoa; phylum Arthropoda; class Insecta; order Trichoptera; family Hydropsychidae; genus Arctopsyche; species Arctopsyche grandis. The sequence goes on from NC_135362.1 coordinate 31,930,906, forward strand.
GATGTTTATCCAACGTTGAAGGGAATTATACCCAAGCATATCCAAAATATGGGTAATACCCATACTCTTTCCTATATGCGGATTCCACACAATCACATTATACTCTATCTTACTTCTCACAAGCGAGTTGAAAAGCAAGCAAGAAGACAAAGGGTTGGAGAAAGTCCTAGCATATCTCAAGACAAATTAAAGTTGACGAAAAGAAACGTAAGTGACTCTTTTGATGTGGTTGTGAAAGGTGAGTTGATGATCAAAAGTGATACCTTAATTGACCATAGATTCTACACGCTTCAACAATACGGATCCAATGGAATATCAGTGACAATAGAGCGAATTTGCACGTCCATAGCTCATAAATGCACATTTATTAATATTAAGTTCTAGACCTACAGAAATAGAACTGAACCATAAGACAGCGTTAATATCAGCTTGAAGAAGAGAGGCTTGCCTCTGATCCTCAACAGAAAAGAATAATTTGACGTCGTCAGCAAACAAAAGAAATGATGCATCGGATAAAACTCTATTGGATAAATATATATACGAAAATATAAGTCTAATTTATGTATTTAGATAAATCAAAAAAGATTTAAATAATAACATATGGAAATGAGTGATTGTTAAAGTATCAAACTTTCAACAGTAAAAATATGAATTTATATCGAGAGATACGACTCGCATTTTAAAAGCGATTTCACATAGACATTGTATTTCGGCTTTCAATCAAAAATTTGAAATGACTCAATAAAAAGTTACACTGCATGCGGGCATGCACGAGCAGATAGACATTTTCCGCAAAAAGGTTAATTAAAAAAACCGATTGTAGCGTAAGCGAAAAATACGACCGAACTAAAAAAAATAGCAATTCGATTGAAATATGCACAATGCACCGCGATAGGAAATATTATTTATGTATATATGTATGTATGTACCTACATATTATATATATGTACAATACGAAATGAATAACAATTGAAAAGTGCATATTCCCATGGCGTGCTCGAGCGCGCGTGAACTTCCCCAGCATTGGTCGCTTTGAGTATAAAGAGCACGTTTTAAAAATAAGATTATTGGAAATTGTGCTGAAATTTATACGAGCGGAACGTAGGATGAAAATTAAGTGCATTGGAGAACTGTATCGGAAAAGTGCAACTCGTAAATCTACTCCAATAACCTCACATTGCAGTGTTCGAACAATATTCATTGCGCAATTTACTAATTTACATTTTAAATAAACAGTATTGCAATCGAACATCGGAACGTTGACAAAAACTAGCAATAAGCTGCGATTCAAATAGAATTGATCGTAAACAAAAATCAAATTATATTCAATTGCCAATAATATGGCAAAACCAAAAGGACTTAATAGGTGAAGCAAGAATTTTTTAGCCATCACAAGATTTTCAAAATTAAAAATGAATTCAATTTAAACGTGATATTCATATACATATGTGGATACATGCATACATTAAAATCTTAATTTTTTTAAGTTATACAAATCATTGTTTTCACATGGATATTAGTTTACTATAAGTGGTTTCTCACTAAAAATAGCACTATGTAGTAGATATAAGATTGGTCTACGTGACGAGCCAGAATGTTAGATTACAGAAAATACAAATATCGGAAGGCAAAGATCGAAAATCGAAAGATCTTAAGTTGAAAGATAAAAAAAAGGGTGCATGGTAAACGGTACATACTCGCGTACATACTCACTTAATTAGCGCGAGCAGGGTACAACAGGAACAAGAGGAACAGGCTTTTCCTCCCGTATTCTGCGCGCGCACATTAATAATAATAAGATCTTTAATAATAATAAGATTAATAATAAGATCTTTCGATTTTCGATCTTTGCCTTCCGATATTTGTGTTTTCTGTAATTTAACATTCTGGCTCGTCACGGAGACCGGCAGTAGTAGTAGATATGTAGAAGCTCTGTGCGCCCACAAAGGCGCTATTGTTCACAACTAATCGATATCATACATGCATATGTATTATATACAGAGTTCCCTAAAATATTTTCAGCTGAATGGCATCAGACATACGCTGCAAGATTATATGGACTTTCATGGTGTCTTTTATAAAATTAATGCAATACAACATATTGTTGCGTAAGGGTGGGTGGAGGATCCAAGTCAAAAGCCAACAGTCGTTTCACAGCATTTATTGATGATTCAGGAGATACACGTATTGCCAGTGCTCCGTCCAGAATGACCTGATATCGCTTACGTACCGCCTTATAAGGGATAGATCTCTCAGGATGTCTAATCTGTTTACCTACTGTATAGTCACGTATTCGGATATGTATTCCCACGGTATGAGAAGTGCAATCATTGTTTAGCTTTCATGCACTTAGCTTGTCGCTAATCCCTAAAACCACTTACACCGGTCTCACGGTCTCTCAGGACGTCTAATCTGTTTACCTACTGTATAGTCACGTATTCGGATATGTATTCCCATGGTATGAGAAGTGCAATCATTGTTTCATGCACTTAGCTTGTCGCTAATCCTTAAAACCCACTTATACCAGTCGCACGGTATGCATTTAGTTAATCCGTTAACAGATATCCGTTGGTCTAAGTACAATTCGCTCAATCCACGGCGTACGTAACAATATTATGAAATTCATTAGGCAATTGTAGAAGGATGAATAGAATAGCAGCAGAGATCAGTGGTGAGAATTTTATGATTTTAGCTGTGTGGTCACGGGTTCAATCCCAGGACCGGTCCTGCTGGCCAGACCTTGGATATATGACTCCAGATCAATCGTTTCCTATCAGAGTTTGCCATATTATCTGATATCACTGATCGGTTCCATCAAATTGAAAACTGTATCAATTTTCTCGCAAAATCTTAAGTTTTCAGCAATCTAGAATTTCGCTGAATTGTATAGAATGTTGCAAATTTACAAATTTGACAATAAAATGCCTCTGTGGATGTTAATTGATATATACATATGTATATTTACTGCATTTTGCCGAATTGTTGCAAATTTACAAATTTGACCATACATAGATGCTCTGTGGATGTTAATTGATATGTATGTATTTACTTTGTATAGTACTAATAATACTTCTATCAAATGTACAATGTTTCTAGCCAGGAAGGCGCTTGGGGTTTCCTGTTAAGCTTTCCTGGCATAAATAAAAAAAATACTATTTTTAACAAAGCAATTAAAATAATTGGAATAATAATTAAAATAATTGGAACGAAATTTCCTTTTTATTTAATTTATCTCCTTTTTCATCATCACTCCTAACTATTTGCCATCCACTGCTGATAAGTCATAAACTAAAGCAATTAAAAATTTCAAACGGTCAATTGAAGAATTGTAAATATGTAGGTTTTTTGGCTCTTTTTCCTATTATGCTGTACATTAACATTAGAATAATATAATACTATGATAACTAACAAAATTAAAGTAAAATTGTAAAATAAAAAAATATCAGTAGATCAGTAGCTATTAAAATAGATATAAGACATATTGTGAACATAATTTCGTAATAATAAAAAGCATTTAAAAATCAAAAAAAAATTAAACGGTCACTTTTCCGTCGGCCCAACGTTCATCGACCAAGTGTCCATTCGGCCAAAAATCTGCGCACTACAAAAATGGACCTATTTTTTTCAACAGCCCTTAAAAGTTTATCCAAAAGTATAGTCAATCCCCATATTATACTGTTCATTGCCTAGCAGCCGCAGCAAAAACGTCTAATCAACCACTGTTATAAGGGCTTGAATTACCCAAATAACAAAATATCATACAATAAATTGGCCAACTGCTGTGATGTATTACTTATAATACATTATTAAACTAATATTATGAAGAATAAAAATACTAAATGAAACCTTGAGCTATACGGAGAGTGATATGCTTCACCTGTATGGAATAATGCCTCGAATATTAACCTTTCCAAGCTCCAAGTAATACAAAATAAATCCCTAAAAATAATTTATAATACACCCATATATACTAACTTGAGAAAACTGCATGAATAATATTCAGTTTGTTACAGACATTACTAACAAACTAACCAGTAGATTCTATGACAGAATCACTAATAACCATACTAACACACTTGTGAAGAGTCTCGGTGATTACAACAAAATGTATATATACCGTTCAGGTATAAACACAGATTACCTAAACACAACCTGCTTTAGTTCATCGACTTTAGAGGAGTCTTTAATTAATATTATTTATTAGATGTATTATGAGCATTTATAAGAATTGTAAATAGGTTTTTGAGCTCTTTTCTCTATTATGCTGTACATTAACATTATAATGATATAATACTGTGATTACTAGCAAAATTTAATTAAAATTATAAAATAGAAAATGATCAGTAGATCAGTAGCTATTGAAATAGATATAAGATATATTGTGAACATAATTTCGTAATAATAAAAAGCATTTAAAAAAAATACAGAGAGTGAGTATCCTGATGATAGTACGGGGTGTTCTTCGGCAGGTTTCAGAGGCGGCACGCGTGCATAAGATCTGGCGTAACATACGATTAACGAGGGATACGGCCTTGGTGGGTGGGTGGGTGGCACGTGACTCGATAACTTCTCCGAGTGGGTGGGTGGGTGGGTGGTTGGTCCTGTTGGAAGATGCGCGCGCGCTTATTACACAAGCAGCTCGCGATGCGGCACGTCCTGCGTCACGCTTCGGGCATACATCACGCGCCAGATAGAACGATAGAACGAACAATTCATATCGCACCACCAACCAACCAACCAACCACCATATACCATATTACCTAAATTACCATACCCGAAACCCCCAGCGTTGATTCAATCCTACATAAAAACTAATCAAACCGCCTGAATCACGATTAACAGTCGTTTCGAATGAAATAAGCTTATTGTAAAAAACTAAATGTATGTAAGCTTATTGTAAATCATATTAACAATTAGATACAACATAACTTCTTATTGAATACTTATCTCGCAGATAAAACCGACTGAGGAGATATACAGTGAAATGTCAGATTTGACATATTTGGCCAAAAATCAATATATATATATCGTGTATTACATTACATGAAGCTAGACGCCTAATTTGAAATTTATATAGACATATGAGAGTTAAAACTATAAATATTTAAATATTAGAGATAACGAGAACCTATAGAGCAAATTTTATAAAATATAGAGTGAATTATAGGCGTTTAAACAATTAAAATCTGAAATAGCATATCATGGCGAAAAGGTTGAAGATAGATTATGGTAGCCTTACGTACCGTCATAAACGTCACCGTATCCGAGATTCTGGATATTTGTTACGCAGTTTTATACGTATACGATATTTTATCTCCAACGTAATGGCAGACGATACATTTACGTATATTGATAACCAAAATGAGCAATATGGCAAAGTATGAAAACGATCGGATAAGAGATAAAAATGACCACTGACACGAAAGCCATGTGAAACGTAAAGGAGGCATGTAAAAACCACATACACACTTTCACTGTGTCATATTCTATTTACAATCTGTTCTGTAAATATCATTAGACATACTTTTCCCACACGAAAAGTATATACATATATATGTATATGTATATGTAGGTATGTACAGTGGTGTAGTGCTAAACAAAAAAGAACCAGTTTAATTTTTACAACCCCATTCCCGTTCCACTTTTTTCATTACTTAAAAAATATGTATAACCTAATATTCTAATATCTACCTAATATTGGTAGATAAAAAAAATCAAATGCTAATTAACAAATATTCTTACTTGTTGAAATTATCATGTTTTTTTTTTTTATATTTTATAAGAACTTCCATACTGCATACTCACGGTAATAATAACACGGGTTTGCAAAATCAAAGATTTTGCAAACCCGTGTATGAGTTTCAACAGCAAAATTTGCTTTTAGCAATGCTAAAACCATATATCTTCCTATGTATATGTCAAAAAACTATCAAATTTTAACATGTGAATTTTGAGATAACTATTTATATTAGCCGAGTTCCCTTATTTTACGTATCCTCATGTACAAAGAATGTTTTCTTCCGAAATTTTGGGTCGATTTTGATAAAAAAAATGCCCATAAATTTTATCAAAACGTCTTTTGAGATTTGAATATGCTCAGATTAGGTTGTGGTCACCAAATGGTAGAACAAGAGTTTGTTCACAATATTTTGTATACAAAATTTTATTCGAAATATTAGCCAAAATATTTTTAAATTCTACTCGAAAAACAATTTTAATATCAATCAAAGTGCCAGGGCGGCGACCTGGTCCGACCTGATCCGACTATACCACTGCATATGTACACATTGAACATTAAATAATGCAGGAGTTTACTATTAGTAAAATAAAATATAATAATAAATTTGAAAATAATTGAGATAGTATTTCATATTCTTAAAGAAGATATGGTCAAGGCACTAACTGTGTGTAATAATACCATGTTTTAAGTAACGTTTTGAGAAAAATATCTAACAAAACATTATCAAATTAGGTGTGCAATGCCATTTACCGGTAAATACCATGGTGCTACTTTAGTACGCGGTCTACCTTAGCATGGGATCTACCTTTGAATTGCAGTCGACTATTTTTTTTATTTGTATCGTAGCATCGACTTGTTTATTATAATTTTTGTTTTTTCCTGCCGCCTCATAATGTTGTCGAAGCATTTCTATCAAAATATCGTCAGCAACGAAGAAAATACCGACCCTAAGAACCTAATCTTAAATGAATAGGGCCAACCCTAACTTAACCTAACCTAACCTGACCCTTAAATAAGTAAGTGTGGGCTGCTAAGATATGTTTTTAAAGTTTTATTTCATCAATATTTTCACAAAAAAAAAAACATATCTTAGCAGCCAATTTATTTAAGGATCAGGTTAGGTTAGGAAGTTAGGGTTGGCCCTATTTATTTAAGATTAGGTTGTTAGCTTCGGTATTATTCAGCCTAACTGTCACACGCGAGAACTGAGACAGTGACACCGCATATTAAAGTAAAAACGTGAAGGTAGATCGCATACTAAAGTAGATATGTGAAGTTAGACCGCATACTTAAGTGGCACCTTTAATTTGAAGTTTACAATTTGAATCACTTTCATTTGAACTCTGGATGTTAAAGAATATATGTAAAATTTAAAAAATCAAGTTAATTTTCTATCCTATTATTTATTTATCTATTAAGACTAGTGTATATTATGTATATTATGCTTTCGAGTGGAGTGGTCGCGGTTCGATTCCCACTAGAAGCTGTTGGCCAGACCTTGGTTTGTAACTCCAGGTCGATCGTTTTCTATCAAAGTTTGACAATTTTTCTGATTTTCATTGGAACGGTTCCTGTAAATTGGCATTTCCTTTACAACCTCTCTTGTAAATATCAAGTTATTCAGCGTATCAAAGTTCACCAATTATTATAAAAAACACCGCATAAATTTCTCCATACGTGCCACTGTGGATGATATTTGTATGAATTCGAATTGTCTAAAATGCTTGTATTAATTGTATTATATCTGCATTAGTAGAAGCGATCCGTAAATGTACATGTTCGAATGAAATAACATAAAATAAATATTATTATAAGCCTATTACTGATATTTACCCATTTTTGCGAATGGCTCGAACAATATTAATTTCCATTTAAAATTTGCTCGGCTAAGCTTTAAGCTTGAAAATTTGTACAGGTATAAAGAACAATTAACAATGGTTAGTTTCATTTCAAGTAAAAATTTTCTACCAATAATAATCCACTGGAATTACATATGTACGTGTGTAAGTACGCCATGAAAACATTGCATATTTTTAATAAAAATTATTGAAACATATAATAGCCTTGCAAAAAAATATATCTACATACATATATTAAAAGCGCACACACCTGGTAGGTACTATTATCCAATTATAATAATATGCCGCAATAATATTTTCATCACAATAAATGCGGGGGAGAAACTCATAGGGCATATCCTTCTGGGGAAAGACTCGAAACGAATACCTTGAATAAATGTCGGCAAAATGCGATAAATTTCAATGAAACGAGCCGCATTAAAACGCCGCGAACACACACACACACACAATCTACACGTGAAATTACCCAAACGTACACACCAAAAGTACACACGTGCACACCTACAAACTCGTAGGTATTATTCTTGGATAAATATGAATGAAACTGGGAAGGAGTGGAGGAAACGGCAATAAATAACGGCCGGGGAAGTGAATTTACATTGTGTTCGGGCGCGAGGAACAAGCGAAAAGCAGAAGAAGTTGAATGCGTAATTAAGATATATTGCCGTCGCGCGAGAAAGCATAATCGCATTTATTGAAATCGACCGAGCGGAAAAGCTAGCTCCACGGATAATACATAATATAATATATATACGTGTTTACTATTTATTACCTCGGGGTGAGTTTCGATTAAATATCCCCCCCTCCCCCCCAATTTTCCAACTCCCGATAAATGAATGATATAATTGAAGCGGTAATTTAATTTCAGAGGTTAAGACGTGATATGAATCGGATGCGGTTTCTGTATGTTGAGCGAGATGCCATGCCAGTCATGGTGACTTCTATAATATTGTATAAAACATACAAACGTACATACATATAATACATACACGTGTGGAGGCATCGTTTGAGGCGTCACATCAACCCCTCTCTTTGTGGAGATTAAAATCTGCGGTTGTACTAATGACATTCTACAACGTCAGAGTTGCTCCTATTGCACTGTTTGTATGGAAATTTGTCGTTTAATAATCATCTTCTTTGAAGTCTATTAACCCACCGGCATTGAGATTTACTTTTCCGTGAAGTAATTAATGCAGGGCTTTTCATACTATTTCTTTTATCGAAATATTTTGACTGGTAATTTTTCTCGGAACAATTGTAGTATGAGTAATCCCGTAGTATGTTCAGTAGTTAGGGATACACTAAAAAAACGCTCATAATCTAATATATAATTTGGAAAGAGACTTTGTATATATGTATGTACGTATATATCATTCGTTCTTAGAAATCCGTAACGTCATCGAACAAATAATTCGCTTTTTTCCGATTCGAAGTTCCCGGGGGCGCAGACGTCGGGGGCGAAGCCCTAGGGATCCGCCCCTACGGGACGTGGACGCCGGGGGTGTACATATATTTTTTTATATGAAACTTACTATATATGTTTGTTTGTTCGTGACAGTCAATTTAATAAAAAAACAAACGAGTATTCAAATAAATTTATATAAAATAAAACTATTCAAATAAATTTAATAAAATGTTTACTATTAGATTAGTCATGTTTAAGCAGTTTATATTGCAAATACCGAGCGAAGCCGGGTAATACAGCTAGTACTTAATACATACATTTGCTTTTGAAAGGTATTGAAAATAAATCATGAATTTTGTGTGGGGAATTAATTATTTGGTAGGTTAAAAATAACTAAAATAATCAGTTAAAAATTAAGATTAATGATCAGTAATTCATTAAATAACTGATCAGAGTAATAATATAAATGATCAGTAAATACATATTCATTTTTCGATCAGTAAATAACAATTTTTCGATTAGTAATTAATTAAATAAGTGATCAGATAAATAATATTATATAAATTATAAGTAAAACCAAATAAATTATCATTTTTGACAGTTGGATGATAGCGCGTCGTCCTGTTACTGTCCATTCCCACTCTACTCATGGTCCACACACCGTAATATATACATCCAAACACATCGTAATACCTTTTTTTAAAGTTTTATCTCATCAATATTTTCACAAAAAAGAAACATATCTTAGCAGCCAATACTCATTGTTAGGGTCGGTATTTAAAAAAAAAAAAACATATCTTAGCAGCTAACACTTATTTATTTAAGAGTCAGGTTAGGTTAGGTTAAGTTAGGGTTGGCCTTATTCATTTAAGATTAGGTTGTTAGGGTCAGTATTCATTAAAAAAGCATATCATTTTGTTTTATATACTGATCATTTTGGTTAAATTACTGCTCATATTATTTAAATACTTATCATTCTATTTAATAAGTGACCGCATAGCAACTGATCGATACAAACTGATCATTTATTATATTCACTGATCAATCCATTAATATTACCTAGCAAATGTGTTTTTTACTGATTAAAATGTGAATTTTTCACTGATCGGTTAAATAGAGGCATTTTGTATGTATGTATGTATATGTATAATGGATAAAAAGTCTATTTTCTTTTAAATTGTCTTAATCAAGTTAATGTCCAATATATTACTATTATCAATTTAAATAGCTTCCAAACGTTAGCAACTTAGTATGCCTGTGTTCTTGGAGGGATTCGTATGAAGGAACAACAAAGAAAGTCTTCAATTGGTTTCAACTTGGTTAATGAAGTAGAGAGAATAAACTTCTGATACGTTGAGTGAACTACATAGTTTAGTTTAGCACTGAGTGCTATAATATATACATACATACGTACATGCATACAGGTGCAAAGACCATAGGAAAATAATCTACAATAATAACTTTCTCAGCAGTTACACAACTTTCGTCTTTGAAGAATTGCTTCATATTCCTAGTTCAGGCGAAGATTTCAAAACTTTAAAAAAAATTGCTTTGAATATAAAAAATCCGGATCTGCGACATTCTATCAAGTTTATTGGTAACAATTAGTATCAATCATTTTAACTATGAAATGATGTTCAATTTCATATAGAATATCCTATGCCTCCAACCAATCGATTGATCTCGACAAAAATTTCGAAAAAGTAGATTTTTTTTCATACATATGTATATCTTGCGATTAGATTTCGATGTACATACATATATGAATAAAATAAAATAAAATTTTGGCCTCCTTACATTTCATGAATTTTTTGTATTCAGATTAATCGTACATAATCTAGGACTTTTATTTTCAAAATAATAACGGGAACATAAAAAAACGACGATTTTGCCGATAATAACGCTTGCCCCATAGAAACTGTTCTATTTATACGACGAAAGTTTTCCACTAGGTGCATCGATGAAAATTCAAAAATTACATTTTGCATTCTGGCATAATATATGTACATACACACATCTATATATGTATGTATATAAAATTGAATATCTGTTTGTCTCGTATAGGCTGCCAAACCACTCAACCGATTACGATGGAACTTTCACGATTTGTTGTATGCATATCCGGGAAGATCACCGTGAAAAAAAAACGGGAAAAACCTCTTAATGATAATATTCGAATTACAATTTTACCGACGCGAAAGTACAATGAAGCGCAATTGTGCAAGGAAATGTGTTTGTTGGTAACCACGTTAACAGGTTGGTTTATGACGACACGGCGTTGAAGAGACATTAGTTGAGCTCCAACCATCACTTGAAACGGGAACGGGAATTGCGTGCCTTTTTCTGGCATTGCAACGCATATCGGGTTCAGCTAGTACATATGTATATAAAAGTCAAAGCATGAAAATGCTCGTAGTGACAAAGCAACATCAAAAATCCAATCCGCTACATTTATAGGTAATAAGAGTATAGAAAACGAAGCGTCTAAAAATAATTAGGCTAATTATTACCCGAACGTGGATAGCAAAGCGTAAACGGAGAAAAGATTAAACGAAATCAGAGGTGTCGAGACAATACAAATGATGGGATATAATTGCGTACGCATTGGCACGCGTCCGCGTAATGCGCGAATGCAATCACGGAACAAAGTTAATTTGGCACGCAGGCACGAACGAAGGAATCTGCGAGAATAGAGAACTAATGAGAGAATTTCCCGGGACGCTGCTAATGGATGCCTTCTCTTGTTCGAGGGTGTGTATAAATATAACCACATATATTATATACACACAATACAACCACAAATACAAGAAGGCAAATACCGCACATTGTACATATAGAGACGTGATACACGAAACCGTAACCTCAGCATATAATATATGCATCTGTGTACATATGTATGTATGTACATATGTACGTATATCTTACGTATTCAAGAACAAGGAGCTAATATGGTATGTACATGCCAAAATAAATATAAAAGTGCGGGGATCGGGATTAGTCGACGGAAGAACATTAATTGCGGGATAATCCGATGCGACTTACGAGAAACGAAGTTGTAAAACAACGTGCCGGGATATAATACGTGCTTTGATCCAAAGACCGTAGATCACTTCCTATTCAAGACCGAGAAATGCATAGTGGCACTAGAGTGCAACACAAAAGCTCCAGCCTGATAAAGAAGCTTTCGGTTGCAGAGAGCTACATAGATACGAATTCCGGATCCGGTATCAGACCGTTAAACATGGAAAATGCAACGTGGCTATCGTAAAACTGCATATAAAATTTGTCTAAAAAATAATTTTACCGTCTACATCTAATATATAATTTGGAAAGAGACTTTTTTATGTATGTATGTATGCTTCGTTCGTTGGGTCGAAGAAATCCGTGACGTCATCAAACAAATAATTCGCTTTTTTCCGATTCAAAGGATTCGAAGTTCCCGGGGGCGTGCAAATAATTTTTTATAAGAAACTTACTATATATGTTTGTTTGTTCGTGACAGTCAATTAAATAAAAAAACAAACGAGTATTCAAATAAATTTATATAAAATAAAACTATTCAAATAAATTTAATAAAATGTCTACTATTAGATTAGTCATGTTTAAGCGGTTTATATTACAAATACCGAGTATAATATAATTTGGAGTCTTACTGAAATTAAATTCTCTCTCTTGATAGAAAGAGGTCAGAAAAAGTAGTCTTAGATGTCTTTATATGAGGAAATATAAATATTACCCCTATTTATTTCTCCACTGCCTTTTTACATACCTCCTTTACGTTTCACTTATGATTAAAATTCAGGAAAAAGCTTGCCTCTTATCCGATCGTTTTCATATTTTGCCATATTGCTCATTTTGGTCACCAATATACATAAGTAAATGGATCCTCCGCCATTACGATGGTGCAAAAATATCGTGAAAGACGCGTTTGATATCTGCCCGGAGAGATAGTCGTTGACGTTTATCCATCGTTTGTTTAATACTTTTAAACATAGATGGCGGTAGTAAAATAAAATTATTGTTTTTATTCAAAATAATAATTTTATATTCAAATTATAGAAGAGGTATGTTTTTAAAAAACTTTTTTTTATGTATATATTGTTGTTTTTTTATAAATATAATTTATGGAAGGAAAATAAATAGGATAAAATCAAACAGCTAACTCTACAATAACGTTGAGAACAAGAAAATTCATTAATTTCGCTGTGTCCACCAAAAATTAACTTAAATAAAAACTCAATACCATTAAATAAATCTTTAATTTAAAATTTTAGCATATTATAATTTTAAAATTACTCATTGAATAAGTTTTTTTGATTATCACAAGTATTTTTACAAGGTATGCTAGGCTTTGACTCACTATCTTCGAGAAGAATTATTGCCATTTCCGAATATATCTTTGGAGTGTTAAAGGGAACAATTGACAACCTTTCGATTTTATTGGAATTTAAATTTTCAGCGCCTGAATGTCGTAGAGCTGTGCGTCATCATTTACTTTTCCAACCTATTCCTGCGAAAACGTCTGCAGTCAATAACTCGTTTGTTGTAAGGGCTTTCCGGTTCCTTAATGTGATAGATGAACATTTGGACCTGTTCAATTGTCATGTTGTTGTCTATTTGAATGAGATGAATGATTGGTAATTTTTATTATTCTTTTCTTTGTTATTTTCTTTTTTTTGTAAGACTGGCGTGACACTTTGGAGCAACCTGTCAGGTCACATTGGTAATATCATTGTTATTATTATTATAAAAATAATAAATAAATATACAGTTTTCAATTTAGAACCATGGTATACTATATCATGATACGAAAAACGTAGAGATTAGGTGATTGGCGTTCGTCGACCACTGGTTTAATAGCGTTGATGACCTGATGTCGCATTCGCGCTAAAATAATATTATACAAGCTGATTAAAATAGCCAATAAGGTCTCGTGACCCATCGACCAATGGCCTCTCTGTGTTGAGAGTACCTGTTGGGTATAAATATTAGGTTGCGATTTAACTGGAACTCCTCTATACGTCCACGCTACAATATGTATGTACTTTAAACCAAACCGTAGGTTAATATTATGATAATTTCTCAAGTTTAAATTTCTCGAGCAACGCCGGCCATTTGATTTAATATTCATATTTTATTTTCTTTCATAGAACATAAAAAAGAACAATACAATCAATATATGTAGGTACATATGTATGTAGATAAGTATTTTATACAAAGCGAATTCATTCAAACATCCACAGTGACATCTATGGAGAAATTTTTTGCGGCATTTAATAATCAAATTGGCGAACCTCGAGACGATGCATGACTTGAGGTTAGCAAGAGAGATGCCAATTTTACAAGAACAGTTTCAATGAAAATCAGAATGAAACGTAAAGGAGGTATGTAAAAATTGGCAAATTCTGATAATAAACGACGGACCTAGTATCAAAAACCTAGGTCTGCCCGGCAGCGGGACGCTAGTGGGACTGGAACCCGTGACCACTCTGCTCGAAAGCATAATATGCTAATCACTAGTAAACGCCGCTGGTTATTTATATATTTATTTCAACATAGAAATCAATTATACAGCTTTTATATACAGGAATCTAATAATTCAACTATGAAAACATACAAACGTACACGTGGTATTCATAAACATTACATGATATGTACATAAATTTTGAAACGTGCTTTTTTTGTATTTTTATTAAATTTATAGATCTGAAATATTCCTGCTTTTAAAATACTTTGAAACCGACAAACTGCATCATGCTTTGTATGAAAAATGAATACATTCAGAACTATTAGAAAATTTTAACACCTATCAATATTTGAACATGTTGAAGATGTTGAAACTTCTACAACTAATTTATTGTAAAATGTGATTAAATATTATGTAAACATTAAAATTTTATTTAATTAGAAGACAGCTATAGATAATTATTGTACAGTATCATCCGGCTGATTTCATCAACAGATTTGATTGCTTTACCATTATTTTTTGCGTGATGCAATCACATTCATCCATATGTACATATTAATGTACTACAAAATTGATAAAGAAGATTGTGAGATTATATTTTTTAATACTAAGTTCACACTCGAGCGTACTTCGACTTAAAATATACACATGTAAATCAATAATGAAGAAGCATCAAATATTCAAATTGCACTTTGGTAGAATTACGCGCGAATAATAATAATATCGGAAAGCGTTTATTCGACCACACAATGAAACAACGACAGGCTATTTGCCGAACGCTAAATAATTGCCGCAAAACCGACGCGACAGGTAATTTGTCACAACAAAATGAAAATTTTCAGCATAAATAGGCAATAAAACGACCTACCCGCGATAAGCGTACATATTTTCATCGGAAAATTTATCATCATTCACCGAATAATACCGCGAGATAGGCGAAAACCAGCCGAAATATCCGCAAACACAAACACACGCATCCATCACGGATCTTATCTATAGGTACATACATACATAACGTTTGCGTTCATTGAAAACGGTTTTAGTTATATTACCCTTCTACATATGTATATAAACTACACAATATATGCCATCGACCGTGGATTAATCGAACCACACACAAGTAGACAATGCGTATTTTTGGCGTGCGCAAATTTCGGTCCAAGTATTCGCGGAACGTCTGCGTTCCCCGCATCGCGTTCGGCGGGACAATAACGAAAGTATTCCCGAATTTATGCGAAACATTCGCAACCGTGGCAAGGGCCTAATCTCAAATTAAACAATAGAGTGTGTGCTAGTTGTCGGCGCAAATCTGAGCAAATTCCTGGCACATCGGCGCGGGAGCTGCGTAAGGGCAAAGATAGTAGTACCGAGAGTCGCATTAAACGCCGAATTATGGTAACAATTCGTACGGGGGAAAATCACCGACCCTCCCTCCCACCCCTAAACCGTAAGCTGGCCTTTCGTGTAGAGGGAACACCTCCTCATGCCGCCACCCACCCAAAGTGAAATTAATGGGCCAAGTTAGCGGTGGTATCGGAGTCTGTTTGTCGTCCTTTCTTCCAACAAACGGATATTTCCATACATCTCGTACAACCGTCTAAGCCTATTGTATCGCATTTTGCACCACTTGGAGCGAGATCAATTATTGCTTTCCGACCGTGAAATATTGGGGCTTTTTCAGCGCAATATTTGTAACCCAACCCGAAACCGAAACCCTTCCACAATCCCCCCACAATCATAGCGGCTGAACGCATGAATAAATTTGTTCGCGTTGAAAGACTTGGATTAATATATTTTTTGAGATGTAAACCTTTTCAGATTATGATCGTCAATACCACTGACGATATTTTTCTGATTGTTTCTATTACTGAACAACGTAAAACGTTTACAATTATATCCTATCGTGAAATGGGGTCTACGTGACAAGACAGAATGTTAAACGACAGAAAACGCAAATATCGGAAGGCAAAGATCGAAAATCGAAAGATCTTAAGTCGAAAGATCAAAAAAAAAATGGTGCATGGTAAACGGTACATACTCACTTAATTTGCGCGAGCAGGATACAACAGGAACAAGAGGAACATGGTTTTCCTCCCATATTCTGCGCGCGCACATTAATACGGGAGGAAAAGCCTGTTCCTCTTGTTCCTGTTGTATCCTGCTCGGGCAAATTAAGTGAGTATGTACGTGAGTATGTACCGTTTACCGTTTTTGATCTTTCAACTTAAGATCTTTCGATTTTCGATCTTTGCCTTCCGATATTTGCGTTTTCTGTCGTTTTACATTCTGTCTCGTCTTGGAGACCGATAATACACATTTATTCTCCAACTATAACTAACATTTTATAATGATTGTAAAAAATCAATAAAAATACCATATAACCCAGGTTGAGACCGTATATTTTCGGTCTGATTCAATTTTGCACACTTGACGTCCGGGATATAGAACTTTGGGATTACCCTCCAAACGAATGCAAATTATGCCATTTGGGAATGCTTTAATCGCTCCTCGAGCATAATATACGTACATATTATATGTAAGTACCTTTTTGCGTATATACTCGCATAGATACTTAAAAGCTGCTTTTATTGCGGAAGATATCGCCGTTAAGGCAGCGATTGACTTAACAACGGTTGCGATAATATTATCAAAAAGTACTAAATCTAAATCTGATTTGTTTAAATATTCTTTGATTTAAAATATCTTAATTCAATGGTTAAAGTCAGTATTTTTTTACAATGTGCTCGCGGGCGTTGTTATAAGTAAGTCGCCCCCTAGAGTTGTAAAATATATGACACGTTATTATCAATTCCTATGAGAGTACTTAATTAGATTTATAATATTTACACAGAGACAAAATCCACCCATTAAAGTACATACATATATCTAGAAAATAAAAAGTGGATCTTTTAATAATAAATTTCTATGAGCACAATGCGGTATTTTTAATAAAAAATAAAAAAATGCTGCCTTGAAACCAAAAATGTACTTTATACTTTGTCCATTATATACTGATCCGATTAATGGTAATACTGAGTTAATATGTGTACAGATTATCCTAAGCACACATTGTATGTACATAACATCCACACAATTTTTGATTGAAAAGAACATACCCATGTACATATACGAGCATATACGTTAATTGAATTACGTACATGTATATTATTTCTGAGCACCACTGCAAAATATTATATTATGTATGTAAATAATTTATTTTATACAAATCGACAGCATGGTGAAACGCGGCTATACATATTTTATAGACTGTATGTACATATATGTATACAAATTGAAATCATAACCAGACATTGACGGGTAGGTATGAGTCAATTTCTGAAGAACCATTTTGACAGTTAAATAAAATAAATTGCCAAATTATAATGGAAGAAAACGGTCAAATTGGAGTCACAGTTATTATAATTATAATGAATGTCATTAGTATCACAATTTAAGCAGAAATATTATCAAATTTGTATAAATACATTTGTTAAAATATCAAAGATATGTGTAATTCAATTTAAATCATAATAAAATAGAACAAAAGTGTGCATATGTATATAAAAATATTTTTTTTGACGAAATTGATATTCATACCTAAATAATTCAGGCCGCTGTCAATTGAAGCATCATATAAAACTATCAGAATTACATATAAGAGGGCTTGCAACTTGAGTTGAGAATATAATCCATATTTAAGAACCAGAAGAATATCACATTATATATTCAGTGCAATTTAGTGCATTTTTCCAGTTACATATTTATGTAAATGGGTATTTTCATACATATATATTGGAGGCCTTACCCACTTTTGTTTACACGACAAAAACAGGTTTACATAACAACAACTACCAGTGAATATTCAACATTTTTTTTCGTGTATGTATGTATGTATGTACATTTTTTAAGCACATACAAAGAATTGTCGTCTTTCAAATGAGTCCGGTTTTTTTCAGAAAATTAATATGTAAAAATAATAAAACATGAAAGAGCAGTATTGTTGAAGAAGACAAACAGTGGAAAGAAAGACAAGGCTTGCCCCGTCTGTCTCCAGGCCAGGACAGCACACACCATCCCTGCAACAATGGCGTTAGGATGCACCCGACAATGGCGCAATCAAAAAGCGGCACAACAAAAGGAACGAGCGAAATAGGAGACGAGAAGGAGCGAAAGCTCACACAAAGAAACGAAACAATACGAAATATGATTTCACATCGTTACACATGGAAAGAGGAAATGCAAGAGCGGGAAAAACGCGCCCAATGCACCCATAAGAACACTTAAAATCACTTTATATTTAACTTTATGTTAAATCATGTATATAATCTTCCGTTTGTTACAGACATTACTAACAAACTAACCAATAGATTTTATGACATAAATCACTAATAACCATACTAAAACACTTGTGAAGTGAGTCTCGGTGATTACAACAAAATGTCTATACCCTTCAGGTATAACACACAGATTACCTAAACACAATCTGCTTTAGGTCATCGAATCTCTAAAGAGTCTTTAATTAATATTATGTATTAGATGTATTATGAGCATTTATATAAGAATTGTAAACAGGTTTTTGAGCTCTTTTTCCTATTATGCTGTACGTTAACATAAGAATAATATAATACTATGATTACTAACAAAATTAAATTAAAATTTTAAAATAGAAAATGATCAGTAGATCAGAAGCTATTAAAATAGATATAAGATGTATTGTGAACATAATTTCGTAATAATAAAAAGCATTTAAAATCAAAATCATGTATCAATTAGTTTCCGAAACCACGCGTTGAAATTTCAATGCGTAAAATACTAGTTTTGTATAAATAAACAACAAAAACTGACAACACTTCGCCTACTGCCTAGTAATATGCTCCAACTTATAAGAGGAAACATGAATTTGAAGCAGAATCTCGTCGGAAAATTTCGAGAGGATTAACGTGAAAATCCAAACACACACACACACACACACAGAAAAGTCAGTCGGTGGGGCGAGTTTTCCATAAGTTATCGCTTATCTTTGTAGGACGATGGAATGGCAACGTTTCCGACTTCACGACGAGCCATAAAGGCAGGAAGCAGGTCTTATCGCAGCGGCCACTTGTCGTGCGTGCTCGATAACCCAACACCGCTCTTTGAAGGTTGCTATTTTAATATGCCACCTTCGACGACATCAATGTGACAAGTTATTTCTCGTACTATTGCCTCTTTATTTATTCGTTGCTCCCAAAAAAAAAAAATCTATTTAAATTTGTCGCGCTTCAGTGGCGTACATACGTTAGCTGACAAAATATACGTCGTGCAGGGGGAGTTTGTAACGTCTAGAAATAATATATACATACATACATAAAAAGAAACGTGTCATTTGAATGCGAGGGAAGGAGGAGAGACGTCACAGCAGCACGAGTGAAAATGTAAAATGTGTATAATATATGCAGCCACGTGGAAGTCATCGCAAAATTAATATTCAAACCGGGCAGTCGTTCCCATGAGAGGGTCTGCGGGATGCTGCTACTAGCCGTTATAATTTACTACATTCGGCTGACGTCAACTATGTAACTTAATTTTTAATTATTTTTTTTTAAGTTTAAAGTATGTACATATGTAGATGCATGTACGTAATTCTCGTGTGCACATCCAAGCGCTCGGTGGAAAACTTGGATTTTCCGAGCTAAAAGCTACACGTTAAAGCAATCAAGTAAAAGAAGAGACTATAAAGTTGAATATATGTACGTAGATAGACTAGACATTTTGATGTACGGGTTAGTTGTATGGGGAAAATAGAAAATTTCCTGTCAAAGATTTCAAAAACAGCTGACAGAAGTCAAATCGTGCCGATTTAAATCCAGTCTAGAATTATTCCCCTCGCAATAATATACATATACAGACATCTAATATATAATTTTGAAAGAGATCTTTGTATGTATGTTTGTTTGGTTCGTAGAATCCACTGAACGCAACTGAACAAATCAAAGTTGAACATTATTTTTTTCCGACTCAAATAAATTTATTAAAGAAAATATGAATGTTTACTCTTACATAGATTTGCCATTTGTTTAAGCGGTTTCTATTATAAACACTGAGTGAAGCCGGGTAAAAACACTAGTTATATATAAATATGAATATTATGAACCTACGAAAGAATAGATAAACTGTTGAAATCCCAAATTTGCCACATACAGGCATTGGATTGCTGAATAAAACAGACAAAGTCCGCAAAACACGAATTTTCCATTTTCAAAGTTCAATCGTACAAAGCGTGCACATTTTTCATCGATTTTCCGAAATCGGATTTTTCTTTTATTATTACTATATTACAGCACAACAGGATTCGAGTAATGATACCAGTTTCGTGCTGTGTACGCGTACAGATACGCAATATCCTTTAAATTATAAGCGAACAGTGTATAATTCTAGAGGCGCAGGAAGTTGGTTTTGGCCACATCTAGCACGCGATCTAACTTTTATAATTCTTCGCTTATTTCGATACAACGAGCAGCCATACAACCATACATATAATATTACACGAAATGGATTTTTTTTTCAGGGAGCAAAAATATATTAAATGTGGTATTAGTTGCGTGGAGGCGAATCAATAAGGCCAGATCGGTATCTGTTACACTGCCATTAAAGCGTGAAAGGAACTCATTTCAACTATTGGCGTTCCGTTTGCGAGCTTCCACGAAGATAGAATCAAACCAACGAAAATGTACGACGATGCTTTCGATTAAATATAATATAAAATACAGCTCGAATGCGTGTGTAAGGTCACACGCGGTAGAAGTGAAACATTCGGTCTAAAAATTCAATGCGACTAGTCGGGTAAGAAGTCTGTAGTGGGACGGTTAGAGTCCTGCGATTGATGTAAATCATGTTAAGGGAGATGATTAAGTGGGGGAGTAGGCTTTGATTAACGTTTTACATTTATGTATGAGCCGATATATTTGATAGGGGCGGAAGTCCAAATTTCAAATATTAAAACACTATATCTTGTTGACAAATTGTTATCACTTATTTTAATTCGATATGTCCAGAATCTCGGAATAGCAGAAGAAACGTATTGCAGGCCACCAGTGTTTTAGAATATTAAACAAAACATTATATTTAATGATTTGTGAAATATTTATTGAATTAAAGAAAAGTGGAGTTCAGCCATTTTCAAATATAACGGCTGAATTGTTAATTATAATAATTTTTGATATTCTTCGACTTGGGCCTTACTGGGATGTTTTGTGTTCACGATTGGTTCTTGTATAGGTACATATGTAAATACATACATACATATTATATATTGGTGCTGACTGTTGATATTAAATGTTATTATGTATGTATATACATATTATGTGACTAATTCTATTGCTTGAACTTTTGCTTTTATATGAATTGTACGTATAATATGTATTAATTTCTGTATAGTATTATTTTGTTTCTTTTCTGTTATATTTTTGACCATTGCAGCGCATTAGGAATTCCTGTAATGCCACAATGGTCCAAACTCCAATGGCATTTTCAGCTACCAATTCTGAAACGGTCTCGTTCTGAATCGCATCTCTGTTTATCTACATATATGTTAAAAATTCTAAAAATGCTGGTACTGAAAGGATTTATTCTTTAAAGGAACTTTGTAAATTCCCTATTAAATTTGAGCTTTACAAAAAAAAAAAATAAATACTAAAAGTTTTATTTTAAATATATATACAAAGATTCGCCTCGCCATTGAATATATAAACATTTTATTTTAATTTGACGGCCATTTACGGGTCTTTTTAAAAAGATATATATTTAATAATACACAGAAATCTTCAATATCTATAAGATGCAGAAAATCAACGACCACAATATGTAAGTTATTCACATACTAATTTTAGATTTATGGTTCACAGCAGAGTTTGAAAGACAAACAAGCTAAAAAATACACCCAGATTTAATTAGAAAGGCATAAAAAAAATTGAATATATGTAATGTTTTGTTCTCAATTTCATCTTGCAATTTGATAATATAAAATAGATATCTATTTGGCATTTTAAAAATGAAGCGTTATATATTTTGAGCGAATTACATAATCATTTATTTATTTATGAATAGTTTTGGACCATTGTGGCATTATAGGAAGAACCTAATGCACCACAATGGCCTACAATGTCCTATATCTATTTTATATTATTATATACATTGTAGGCCATTGTGGTGCATTAGGTTCTTCCTATAATGCCACAATGGTCCAAAACTATACATAAATAAATAAATGATTACGTAATTCGCTCAAACTATATAACGCTTCATTTTTAAAATGCCAAATAGTCAACTATAAAATTACTATTTAAATCACAATTTCATTCACTTCATGGTCACGTTAAATAAAATATTATACTGTAATTGAAGTTTTAAATTAATTATTCGTTGTTTAACTATGGACCAACTTAAAGTCACAAGTACACAAGTATATGATGCGTCAATTCAACATACATATAAGATCTCGGATTTACAGCGACTGTAAAGACGAAAGTTTTCCCAGACAATTCCCACCCCCTCGCCCTACGAATAGACGCAACTCCGCATCAAAAAAAAATACACATTCAAAATTAAACATGTGCGTTTTTGCGAGCGAGCAGATTGAAAGAAAACGCGAAACTGAGGGAGGCCAATAACAACCGAAACAGGGAGGGGCTGTTGGGGTGTTTTGCAATATATCAAGGCACGGGGTGACTATGGAGGTTCAAGTAGGTGAAGAGTAGACATTTGCATCCCCCATTCCACCCCCCCTCCGGCTTATATAAATATCGAGAGCATCTGCGCAGAAGGGATGGTACCTAAATTATAACGCGAGCGCCGGATATAAAATTAATATCGGCCCGTATGGGAGAGCACGGCGGTACATACGGTTCGGGATGCGTGACGATTAGCGTGATTTATACGGGAGTTTAGGATCGTTTTGTGTTGTGTATGCTGGGCGAAATTAATTTGAAGTCGTTTGTTAACGTGTCAAAGAGGCTCATTCAAATATAATAGTAAATACAAATTCGCATTGCAAGAGGGACGAAACATACGGACGTTGGCATATAAAAAAAAAAATCAATCCGTTATATATCTATAAATATAAACATTGCAGATGTTATCGGGAAAAATTGAATGAATGCTGAAGTGGCAGTGGGTAGGAATTGTGTAGATTTGAAATGGTCCTCGATTGAGTATTGGGTCGAGTGGTTAAGGACTAAGAAGTAAGAGGTCGCGCACAAGATCAGGTCCACGTGCAAATTCGCCGACTAAAAGTGGTTTGCCAAAAAACTCCGAAAGATAATTTCGTAAGCGTAATTTCTTTGAAGATTATATACATAGGTATACATTTGATACTTAAGATAGCATTTTATTTTAGAATTGAATTCATAATAATTATATTTTTCTAACAAATTGGTAATAAAAACGGAAATGCGTTTTGCAATTTTAATCAAGACATTAAATATTGCAAGGCGCGTAAATTTTACGATAAATAAAATTTATGTCCGGTCGTAAAACGAAATTGCAAAGAAATATATATTTGTGCAGTGGTATGGCAATTCCAGACAAAAAAAATACTTTCTTCAAAAATTCAGTCTATAAAAATTCCAGGGAAAAATCTACAGATTTTTTGAATACGATATTAAGTAAGCAACAATAGATTCGTTGATGCTTTAACCAAATTACAAATTACAGAAAAACAATTTGTGAATTTGATGATGAATTAAATTTTAATTTTTCTCGTTGAATAAGGTGAAATTTTGGCAAAAATTATTCTTAATTCAATATGCATAGGAAAAAATCACATAATATCGATAATTTTATTGGAACTCAATATGAAGAAGGTTTTTTATTTTGAATTTGATCAAAAAATGAGACCACTTGCATGCAAAGTTGTCATCTCGTTGTACGGGTCTTTGTCACTTGTGTAACTGCTAAAATATAAATAAAAATTCAACTTGAACAATCCCAAAATAATAAAAAAGAACACGTAGCTAAGACTGTGCCATTTTGCGTTTAACTTTTTTATCGGAATTTTAAGCGCTATATTAATTTTCGACAATTTTGACGATTTCCAAATGCCGATAAATCCCATTTCAAATAATGAGCGATTTTAAATAGGTTTTTGAGCTCTTTTTCCTATTATGCTGTACATTAACATTAGAATAGTATAATACTTTAATAACTAACAAAAACAAAATAAAATTGTAAAATAAAAAATGATCAGTAGTAGATCAGTAGCTATTAAAATAGATATAAGATGCATTGTGAACACAATTTAGTAACAATAACACTAAAAAGCGTGTAGCTGCGTAATTTGGTTACCTAACAAAAAGTTGTATATTATAAAATGTATGGATACAACCCTTGGTTATATTCAAGCGAATTTATTTTGGGAATGACGGGCTTAGTCAGGCTTGAATCTCGTCGTCGTATTTTATTATCACGACACATGTTCTTCGTGGAAATATTTATAATCCACCAATTTTTCAGCGAATTCATTTTATATGCACCAGAAAATTATTTTACAATACAAAAAAAAAGGTTCTGTTTTCGCCAATTATAGCGAAAACTAACATTCTTTTAAATATTCCTATATGCACAGCCATAAGGCTTTTTAACCATTTAGCTGATCAGACGGACGTTGACATATTTAATGCTACTTTTGGTCGGTTTATTCGATCCATTCAGAATATTGTGTTTCCTTAATTTTTACCGTCTTTTCTGATTTTGTTTTTTCTTTTATTGTTAATTTTATATTATAAGATTTCATTATACGTTTTTATTGGGTCTACGTGACGAGCCAGAATGTTAAATTACAGAAAACACAAATATCGGAAGGCAAAGATCGAAAATCGAAAGAGCTTAAGTCGAAAGATCAAAAAAGAAGGGTGCATGGTAAACGGTACATACTCACATAATTTGCGCGTGCAAGATACAACAGCAACAAGAGAACAGTATTAATGTGCGCGCGCAGAATACGGGAGGAAAAGCCTGTTCCTCTTGTTCCTGTTGTACCCTGCTCGCGCAAATTAAGTGAGTATGTACCGTTTACCATGTATCCTTTTATTTTGATCTTTCGACTTACGATCTTTCGATTTTCGATCTTTGCCTTCCGATATTTGTGTTTTCTGTAATTTAACATTCTGGCTCGTCACGGAGACCGGTTTTTATTGTGTAATTTGCTTAGGTGGGTTTTTGCCTGTGTAAATAAATAAATAAATAAATTTAAAAACCAACAAAAGAGTCACCAACTCTCACACAATAAAAAAAATGTTGAGAGCCGTCAATTCATACGAAGCGGAATTGATTCTAGTATCGATAAGTAGAAATTCAGAATCAATCGGGTGAACGGATCCGTCTGCGAAGTTTTCAAAGTGTTCGAGCGGGCGAGCGCGCGGTTACTTTTCCGAGACTTTTCCGAGAAAAATTAATATCGCTGGCTCTCTTTCACCCCCATCCCCGCCCCCACCCCTCCACTCGGCCGGCCACGGCTCGACGAGAACGATGATGGTGATGAGAGGCGTGGTGAAGAATGCGCCTGCAGAACGTTATTTTCATTTAATTGCTTAAGTACGCAATTTATCAGCGGGGCGTTTGTTCAACGCGCGCGTCCAAAACGCGCAGATGGCCCTCTCGCCCCGACGCCGACGAGCCATTGTTTCACCGACGATAAAGCCTTCAAAAATGCTAAAAGCCTTCGTCGTTAATGAAAAGATATCGTCCGCGGGGAGGGGATGGAAAATGACGGGGATGGGGGACGCGGTGTCACTTCTCCGCTACATTTTTCACGATTAATTACTTCGTTAGAGCGAAAACGGACCCTCTGCAAGATAAGATTTATCCCACCCGTTTTCCACCCACCCACCCCCTCCACCCGCTACTCCTTCACATCTCTTAAAGAGACAAAAGGTAGCCGTATATATTTATGTATATTTCACATACATACGTAATATGAATGAGATGAGGGAAGGTTGCGGTCGAAACGTCTAAGAACCGCCAAAGATCATTTGTGTCGTATGGTTCGAGATATTAACAAAGTTTTTACAACTTACGGGTGGTTATTGTCGTAAAGCTCTCTTCGAGTGGGTCGGGTAGGGGTGGGTGGTTGTTTGCTCCGTCTGCAGCTTACAATTTAAGAACAACTTAAGCAGGTTGTAAAGTAGGCTTTTGAATTTATTATAGTTTGGTCTACAATACGTAGGTACTTGATTTAATTTTTCATAAGTACCCGGCTGATAAAAAAAAAACGCTTGATGCTAATAAACTTGTTGTATAAGGTAAGAACATCTGTTTTCCACAGCCTACATTCTAAACAGAAATAAAATTCTATAGAAATTATTAGATAAAAAGTTCCTATATAACACACTCTGTTAAAGATGATTTGTATTCTAATGATATTAACATTAAAAACCAATACTTCAAACTACATATATTTAAAACTCATACGAAAAATTTCGCATTTCAATATGTACTGTTTTTTATTACAAGGTTTTCATTATTTTCTTTTCGTCAATTAGTCTGACGACTTTTTACACTCTTCCGATCGCTTTGAAACTTAGCCATTTTGCGAGTTTTGACCGCCAATAGAGATTTCCATTGGACCCGCTAAGTCGATGGTGAAACATAATTGTAATAAACACGTATCCAAGAATTTTGGAGACGGTGACAGCTATACCAATAATCCAGTTACCTTGTTTGTTTGACTTTCCGCCAACCACTCGTTTTGTCAGATTTTAATTGTTTGAACACCTATAACTTTATCATTTTCACACCATATATGAACATATATGTATCTTGACGTCTATTCGGAACTGCGATATTTTACGAACTTTATGTTATACAATTTTTTATAAGCCATTTTTAATACAACCCTTTATTTTTTAATTTTAATATTTTCATGTTTAATTTTCAGGCGAATAGAACATAATTCTGTTTAAGACAAAGTTTTCTAATTAAGAATGATCTTCAAACTTTTTTTACACAATTTTTACTTTTTTTACACAAACTTTGGGTTGTATGGAATGCATACAACCCAAAGCTAGGAAGTGCATACAACTGGAATTAAATTAATTCACCTAGGAAATAGTATAAAGTATAGGAATAAATACAAAATAATCACACAAAAAATAGCATGTGTGGTGAAGTTCTGAAAAAAAAAAAACGAATTAAGTCCTCAAAGACGAATAAACCGACAAAAAATACAAAATCCAAACGTCAAACGCTGATTAAAGCCGAAACGTGTGAGTGAACGTTAAAACATCGCAACAAACATCAAAGATTTACAAAACGACCGCCTACCTCGAACTTTATTAATTTGACGTATAAATAACATATTTCGAACTTTTAATGAGGTAAACAACGTTTAAACATACACAAATATATGAAGCAGTCACAGTCACCAAAACACATATAAGATACCTTGGATATTTATATACATATATGTATATGTATTATATTTTCAAATTTTCATTTAAAAGCAATAACAACTAGAAGCTAGCGAATAAACCTTTCTCTCTTTTTCGCAATTTATATCGTATTTTTGTTCGCGACACAAACGACATAAGCGACAATTCTTGTACGTATGTAAGTATAAATATAATACAGAGCTCGGCTCAAAAGGATAGTACAATACCAAGCTATGTAGTACGAAGCTGTTAATAGACAATGAACTGCCGCTATCGACGAAAGATGAAAAACTTTCTTCTGAGAAATATGTATGTAGTATACGTATGTATTTTGAGACACACTTACCAAGGATCCCTGGGATCGGGCAAGGTGCGCTTCACTGATATCAAATCGCTGGCATACTGGTTGAAAGCGTTCTTGTTCCAACCGTCTGACACCGCCCTTTTCATCTCGGCAGACATGTTGGCCGGCAAGATGACAGCCCTTCCCAATTCTCCTGGAGCGTCTGCTCCAGCTCCTCCCGGTGCATCCTGGGGGGCAGCGAGCACTCCCATACCTGTATTCAGACAAAATAAAGCGTTACACGCACGAATAGTTTCAAATTTGATTAAATTTTAAGCCTCGAAAAATTTCACCCATGTGCGTGCAATATAGGTACATAATCCAGACACGATCCAATTTCCATAGCTAGTTTTATTGAATTGCAAACATTAAAACAATATTTTTTGAACGGAAAACAATGTGTTATCAAATCTGTTATTTATTGTATTTATTTCTTGTATGTGCATAGTTTTGTTTTATTTTTCTTTCTATATGTAATTTATAAAGCACACTCGTCGCGTTGGATCAGTCTGTTATTCCACTTGTTATACTAAAATGATGTACGGTTATACTAAAATGATGTACGATTTTTCAATGAAAGTGATATTTTACAATCGGAAAATACTATATGAACACATCGATTCAAACTACAAATTACAAGATGGTATCTGGACATGTACCCCCTGGACACATACCCTCCGGGCACATACCCCCGGCCAAAAACCCCCTTGACATTAACCCCCCCGTGCAAAAAACCCCGGCATGGATAAAAATTGTTTAAAAATAGTAATAAATAATTAATAATTAATAATAAAGTAAAGTCATAAATAAGAATAAATTGAGTGTGGTAGAGTATATTGAATTTCAATTTATACACAATATTTAATTTCAATTTATTGTTGTAAGTAGAAAAAATATCAATTTAAAAGACTTTTAGTCACCAGTTAGCGTTTGCGTTCTGTGGTATTGAAAGTAAATTTTAATATAAGTATATATTATTGTTATATTATTATTATTACATTTTTTAAATACTTTTAGACTATCCACGATGGAATTTGTAAAATCGAGTAAAGAAAAAGGGATTAAAATAGAATTGATTTTGGAGTTTTGTATATTTTAAAATATTATTATTGATTATCTATAAAGAATCTGATATACATATGTATTATTAATATATCTATTTCTAAATCTGAACTCCAAATAAATCCATACATAAATATGTATGTACATACATAAATATGTATGTGTGTATGTCGAATTAAATTTTCGACAACATCCCGCGTGCAAATCAATCGTCAAAATGAATGTTCCGATTGAATACGCCGAACGTTGACAAATTGGTTGACGAATGTATTATTTTGTTTGAAAAAAAAAAACCACATTGAACATTTTGAATACCGTGACGTAAATTCATAAAAATAATCAATATATTTGAATCAAACATTAAAGGTCAAAGCAACCATTTAAAACAATTCGAGTCGAATGAAATTATTCGGTTATTGGAAGTACTATTGAAATCGATATATTTTATGTACTTAATAAATTGAAGTCTATATATTGTAGGCAAACGTTTATATACATAATATCTTTGAAAGTACAGGTTTGTAAATATTGACGTTGAATTGAAGCGCGATCCACGTGTGAATAAATATTGAAAGATCGTATACACAAATACGGACTTCACGCGTGGGATTCTATTCCAAATGTTAAATATCAATATAAAAGTCACACGACATACAGCAATTTATGTACATATGTAACAAAAATGCTGCAATGTTTGTAATTAGTTATCTAAGAACTGCATTGGTGTCTAGATTTTAGACCTTCCTGGTATATATCTATGTAAAATCAAATATGTCGATCGTTCTCAGCTAGGGAGTGGAGAGGCTAAATATCATTAAGCTTCAAAAAATTAAAAACATTTCTTTGTGAATTCAATTTATTATGAAAAAAGACTTGAATGAGCCAAAAAAAATTGGGATATGCTTATGCATGTACCTATATATACACATGCATACTGCATATGAGCGGACTGCTACGCAAAGTTTTTATTGACGTATATACGCGTGAGCGAACGTTTACGCAACGTTTTTATTCACGCATATACGCGTGAGCGGACAGTAAGGTGTTAAGCACAATATAATAATAAAGAAAGATCAATAAAATTTGTAAGCCAATTTAAAACTTTGAAAATCTATTCTAAGTACATATATTAAATTTAATTATTTCTATAATGAGAATTTGATTTAATATATCCGGCATATTTCGAAGATGGAATATTCTGCTTCTATACGCCGTAATTGGCTTGTTAAGTTAATGTACGTGTAACAAGAGTTAATTATAGTAATTTTCAGGTATATAGTAATCGACGAAACTATACGTTTATAAATACATACATAGGTTTAATACATCAACCAATTATATCATCAACTAAATAATAAATAGGTTTCTTACCGTCTTCGGGAGCTGCCACTGGCTTTTTCTTCACCGCTGAAACGTTGTGGTGCGAAGTGCTAGTTTCCCTCCTCCACGCTTGAAATTGAGGCACTCCACCCCCAACCCCAACCCCACTTCCACCCCCTCCAACCCCACTGGCTCCCGGCCCAGCAGCCCCTCTCTCTTCCGTATATAGCAGAAATACGACGGTCGACCATACGGCCGACCCCAATAGGACAATCTTGATCACGAGGGATCTCCTCCTCAACATAAAGCCCATCTTGATTACTGATATGTATCCGCGAAAGTTTCAACCGTATATATTGTTATTAAAACAAAAAAAAAAACAACAACACTTTTATATCACTTAAATAAAGTTTTCACTATGGCAAGATTGTCGCACTGTGTGTTGTGTGTGTGTGTTTAAATAATAATATAATAATATGGCAATTACGTATTATATGTAGATATGTCGACGGAATGATATGAAGTTGGATATGTCGAATAATATAAAAATTATTTAAATATTGGCGCTCTTCGATCGGAACTCATCCGTGAGGTGTGAAGTTTCGGGATGAAGTTCCACGTCGTAACTTTAAGGCGATGCATCAGATCACCTGTGTTTCCATAGTTTCCATTCGCTGTAGCTTTGTTTTCTTTTCGCTTTTACCGGATTTCGCATGACGTTATTTCTTCAGTTCGGTTCGCTTCCAATTGGGACCAAAGTGGAACGATTTCATGCTGCGAACGCTTCGGATGCGAATCTCATGTCTGAAAAGTGAAAAAAAAAAACGTTTTTTTAAAACTTATTTGCATGAAGAAAAAAAACCGGCAGAAGCGGCGATCTGTTTTTAATCATATACACGTATGTGGAAGAGTGAAACGTGGAGAAAAACGGAAAAACTGAAACGGAAAACGGTTAAAAGAGGCGCGTGGACGAGAATTTCAATTAGTCTTGTGTACTGAAATATAGCGAACGTCAGGTTGGCGCTACGTGAGAATCGTGATTGCGAAAATAAAATAAAAATGCATTTCAACAGTGAAGGATGTCTGAAATTTAACGAAAAAGTAAATAAATTTGCGAGTCAAATACGCTAAAAAGTGGTGAAACTAAAAATAAAATTACATTTAAAAATTTGACAACAGATATATGTATATATAAATAATAAATTCAAACTAAAAATCGTATATAATTTATTTATTTTTATTTATATTATACCAGGAAGGCCTAACAGGTAAACCGCAATGCGCCTTCCTGGCCAATTTTATATACACATGTATATCGAAACAATACCTGACATCTATGGTCAGATATTACAAACATTGTATATGTACAATACGATAAATAACATTTGTCATGTAACAATACGAATGTTTACATTCAATAAACAACCACAGAGACATCTATAATGATAAATCAGGCAAACCCTCAGATATAACAATAACTCAATGGAAATTGCAATGGAAAATTGGGAAGGAAAAACCAATTTTAGAAGAACCGTTTCAATGAAAATCAGAACAATTGGCAAATTCTGATAAGAAACGATCGACCTCGACAAACCAAGGTCTGTTCAACAACGAGACTAGTGGGAATCGAGCCCGTGACATATGCACCACTAGACCACGCGGTTGGTTAATATTTAATAATATTTGCCTAATGCGTGTCCACGTACGTGTAGAGTGCGTGTGAATGGTCGTTAACATGCTCCGTCTCTCTTTCTCCCCATGGAATCGTATATCATGGAAAGAGACGCGGCATATCAGTTCGTTCACATGATTATTAAATCTTTATTAATTAAATTTAATTTAAATTAAATAAATTTTATTTTATATTATTAATTCCGTTGATACGAATTGCGATATTTTACCGAGTGCACAATTATTTGCACATAGACCACTAGTATTTAAATAAAAAAAATAACTTAAGCCAAAAGAAGGTACAGAATACTCTCGATTATCTTGATTATTATAACAGAATTTTAAAAACACATGAATCCTATCACCTTCAATTTAAGTCTAAGGCCTAGCTAGAAGACTTTCATCAATGAAACAACGTTAACATATTGGTCTTTTTAAAATCGTTGGAAACGAAAATGCTATCTAAACCATTAAGCTACAAGAAAGTGCTATCAAGATTAAGCTGTTTGATTGATGTTTTGAAATGTTGATCAAGGAATCACGAATAAATTATGAGAATATGATTTACATAAATGACACGATATACAGGGGGAGGAGAAATTATCAATGGCATAACTCACAATGCGGCACTGAATTCATTGGAGTAAATAAACTTATACAAATTCGAACATGACAGGTCTTTGGAAAACTCCTACCGATATGAGAAAATGTTTAGAGTTCGGATTGACAGTGGTTTCAAACTATCCGCATTCCTTATCGTTAATCACATTTCCAGATAATCAAGAGTGCTCTGTACATGTCGAAGATTGAAATCAAATATTAAAATTGTTACAAACATTTACAAAATGGCGAAACATCAGCGCACGTACACATATGTAAAGGTTGAAAAAAAATAACAAAAGAATAAACATATAATAAGATTTATTTTATATTCAAATAAAATAAATCAATATATATGTAGTTTAAATGAAAAAGGTACGTTTGAATTTGAAAAATTTGATGTATACAAGTCCACGTTAATTTTATTATTTTGTAACAATAGCCAGTTCACGAAATGACTTAAATTCTGTACCTGGCGTGACAAACCAATAAACACAGTAATAATATTTGGACTTTCACAATAACTAATAGGTATATACATACGTGGTATGCACGATATTAAGATGCGTGACTTTCATATTAGTACTACATACATACTTGAAAAAGTATAAATATTGTATGTACGTAGATATGTACACATTGTGAATTATTAACCTATGCTTCACCTGTATGGAATAACGCCTCGAATACTAACCTTTCCAAGCTCCAAGTAATACGAAATTAATCACTAAAAATAATTTATAATAAAACCATATATACTACCTTGAATGCCATATATAATATTCCGTTTGTTACAGACATTACTAACAAACTAACCAGTAGATTCTATGACAGAATCACTAATAACCATACTAATACACACTTGTGAAGAGTCTCGGTGATTACAACAAAATGTCTATACCCTTCAGGTATAAACACAGATTACCTAAACACAATCTGCTTTAGGTCATCGACTTTGGAGAGTCTTTAATTAATATTATGTATTAGATGTATTATGAGCATTTATAAGAATTATAAATAGGTTTTTGAGCTCTTTTTCCTATTATGCTGTACATTAACATTAGAATAATATAATACTATGATTACTAACAAAATTAAATTAAAATTGTAAAATAGAAAATGATCAGTATATCAGTAGCTACATACAAATACAGGTACATACAAATAACGTAAAATGAGCTGCATTCAAATATCCGACAGCGGCAAGACTACCGTGAAATGTTAACTTCCTTTGATTTTCTTCGCAAAAAGGAAACTGTAATGCAACGTGCACTCTCAGTGCAGAATGCACGTCGAAAAATAGACGGGAAACCCGACTAACGTGGTTTCGATGTACCGACTTCGAGCCAGTGATCCTCTGTGTTTGGTACCCGAGCTGAATTCGTAAACTCCTATATATGTACACAATGCCAGCGGTTTACTATTTTTTTTAAACTATTGAAGACTATTCATTTCGACTACAATCCTGTCTTTTATGGTATTTTGGCTTTTAGATACATTTTCATTCTTATAGAAGTGGATGAGATTCATTTATAGAATTAAAATTTCTCTACAGAAGGTAGTAAGTTTGAATGCGCAATAAAGTGAGTCCACCAGGGTTGGCACTAGGTGCAGACATCAATAAAAAATAATTATTTTTATTTTTTACCAATGAGTACTCTGTAGCTATTAGTCGAAGTGTTTTAACAATTGTTAGGTCGTAAAATATTTTTATTGAATTATTTGTTATTTAACTTTATAATATTATAACAATATAATTCAATGCAATGTCTTTAATTTAATTTATTTTTTTATTGTTTTTAAATAAATCATGCACACTCTAATAGATTGCTTACTAATAGATTGCTCCACAGCAGCGAGTGTGTTAAACAGATTAATACTCGAGAAATTATATATTACATATGTACATTTATTACATACATATACACGTAAATCGAAACAATACCTGAAATCTATGGTCAGACATTACAAACATCGTATACAATACGATCAATAACTTTTTTCATATAACAATACGATTTTTACATTCAATAAACAACCACAGAGACATCTATGGTGAGAAATCAGACGAAACCTGAGATATAACAATAACTCAAGGTTTGCAATAGAAAATTGGAGCGGATAAGTCAATTTTACAGGAACCGTTTCAATAAAAATCAGAAAAATTGGCAAATTCTGATAAGAAGCGATCGATCTCGACAAACCAAGGCCTGGCCAACAGCGAGATTCTAGTGGGGATCGAACCCGTGACACCTTGCACGAAAGAATACGACATTCACCACTAGATCACGCTGCTGGTTATATTAGCCAGCAGTTTGGCTTAGTGGTAGCGTATATATTTAGCACCACTGAGGTCAAAGGTTCGAGTCCTCGCCATTGCTGGTTAGATTTGGGGGTTTTGTGACTCTAAATCGATCGTTTCTCTATCAGACTTTGCCAATTTGATCTGATAATTGCTGAAACGGTTCCTGAAAATTGGTATTAGATCTAATCCTGTTGTCACAAAATCTGCCTGTGTATAATTTGTAATAATTATACACAGTAATCTGAAATCTAAAGATATCTCTATAGACATCTCTATAATTTCGTATTTATTATATGTATAAAAATTGTATACAAAAAAAAAAAAATCTAAAAATAATCCATAGATGTCTCTATGATTATTAGTTCTGATTAATTGTTATATGCTATATATTCTGATTGTATATGTATGTATTACTGTATTTCTGATTTCTGATTGTTTATGTATTCTGTATTTCGTTAACGTACACCCGTCGCATTGGAGCAAATCTGTAATGGCGAGTGTATATTGATTTTTAACAATAAAATAAAAAAAATTATACATTATTCACCTGTTTTCAATGTGATCAACCTTCATATGTAGCCTCAATTGAGTTGAGATATTACTAAATCCTGATCCTGATGTTGATATTGATACAAGATCCTGATGTTGAGATATTACTAAATCGCTTTTTTGTACCCAAAAGGGTAGTTTGTAGAAACTGAAACGAAATTTAATTGGCCAAAGCGGGTCGAGTGGGGGGTGAATGCGATAGTATCTACATTTTACGTAAGTCTAATGTTTAATCTAGATCGGTTCGACTTAAGTTTTTTGTATAATACAGTTTAAGAAACTCTGCATTATATCTATGTACCTATATTATATATGTAGGTATATATAGAGAGAGAGACCAAAGACGATGGTCGAACTTTTAATTCACTTCTCGAGGAAAAAAAGCTAAAAAATTCGCTAATGGATTTTGTGCGGTGTTTCGAACGAATAACGAGTGACGAATGACGTGTGTGTCCAAAAGGAAAATATACAAAAAAAAGCAAGCAAATAAAGAGCAGCAGCCCAACAAAAGTAAATTAAGTACGTAATCTGATAAAGTCGTCGACGTTGTAACTACTTCCTTTTCAATTCGCGTCCATTAGAGTTGCGCCGTTGAAAAGGCGTTATCGGGCGAACGCAAAAAGAAATTTGAATACGTACAATGGCCGGCCGGAGAATAGGTCCGATTTTTCCGAGAATTTTCCGACGCCACTTCGCCGTCGAGGGTGAGCGTCCAGGGGTCGGAGGGAATGCAAATTCGGACGCCCGAATAAAAAGTCGTCGAATTCAAATATGGACGACGGCAAAGTATAAAGAGGGACGCCTTTGAGAATTTATGCGACGTCGACTCAAGACGACGCCAAGGAAAATCCCCCGACGGCGAAGGGTTGCGAAAATCCCTCGGAAGCGAAACGTCAATTTTCACGGTAAGTCGCCGCCACGGCTCGAACAAATAAATATGAAATATTTGTTCGGAATTTCCCACCAGGGATACCGCAATATACCGATTTTTACACCGTGAAAATGAGCCAAAGCTGATTTGCAATCATTCAATTATATATATTTTTTTACAATTTCGCCATAGTGACATTACAGATTAGCTCCAGGTCGTCACTATGGCTAATTTATTACAAGACATTGAAAACTCATAATTAACGAGACATCTAAATACACAATTATTACATACATACACATGTAAATTGAAACAATAACTGACATCTATGGTCAGATATTACAAACATCGTTTAAATACGATTAATAACATTTTTCATGTAACAATACGAATTTTTACATTCGATAAACAACCACAGAGACATATATGGTGAGAAATCTGGCGAAACCTGAGATATAACAATAACTCAAGGTTTGCAACAGGAAATTGGGAAGGAAAAGCCAATTTTACAGGAACCGTTTCGATGAAAATCAGAAAAATTGGGAAATTCTGATAAGAAACGATCGACCTCGACAAACCAAGGTCTGGCCAACAACGATTCTAGTTGGAATCAAACCTGTGACATCAAGCACGCAATTCAATACTCACCACTAGACCACGCTGTTGGTTAGTTAATGCATGTATTATTCCGATATACTACATGAATTAACATGGTAATAAATTTAATATAACTCACTTTGCACTAATGCTAGTGATCAAAGCAGAAGTATACCTTTCATCCATAATTAATTGGAATTGAATTTCATTTCCATATCAAATATTACTACTTCATTCATACACGTACGCTTCATGAGCTGAATAACAAAATATTATAAGAACTATAAACAATATATATGTACATATATATATTGAATTCACAGTTAATTTTAATATAAAAAAATTAATATATGGTACAATTTTAACCTTTGAAGGACGGAGCGTCGAGATCGAACGAGTTTTCCGAACCGGGGTCGAGTAAGACCCCAGTATTTTTTAATCAAATAAATAACTTTTCTCAATACAAATGGGTTCAATATATATCTTATTAATCATTTTATACATCAACATTTCAACATACATCAAATTTAGTCCTAATGCATGTTTTGACTATTTTTGTATTAAAAAATAACGACAATCATCAACATGCAAATAGGTAAGGCTAACAGGCGACTGCATGACTCAATCGCCACGCACCAAAAGCGACGAAAACAATAGCTTACGAAAATAAAGCTGTCTCTTTCTCCTGCATTGATTCATCAATCAACAAGAATATGCAAGCAAACAGTCAAAAACATGACTTGCCGCTACCACCTATTCAATATCCGAAAAATTTTAATATCCGTTCGGCCAAGTGACCATTCAGCCAAAAGTCAGCGCACGGTCATTGATACGAAGTGCCATTTTTTGTATTTGTAATGATATATGTATTTAATTATTATTTCTATGCGAGGAATAGAATTGACGAACATAAGACAGAGAGCGAATTGACTACGCCATAACCGATTGAAAAATGCTATATTTTTTAACCGAAAATTTAAGATACATTATAAATTTATATATTCGAGTGTTTTATTTATTTATATGCATATACAAATGTACATCCATTGTAGGTATTAGTTTGGCCCAAAAATATTTCAATATAAAATATCGACTCGAGTGCTTACGTTAGAAACCTATTAAAATGATTGCAGATTACAGGAAGTGACCGTGCAAAGTTTAACCCCGATTAGTCCAACACACTGACACGCTAACAATAAATTTTGATATTATACATGTATATGAAGGAGACTAGGGTTAAAGAGGAAAGTAGCTTTTATCGTTATTATACACCTTCGCAGTATGAAGTGTGGGTGGGTCAGCGAGTACTCGGCCATATATTTTGTCACCCTTTTGTTGGTATTCATTGTCAATAGACGGCGGGTGCCTGAGGGAAAGGGCGCATGGGGGTGGGTGGGTAGGTGGGGGGTTGTCCAAATTCCTTGTCAGTGAAAACTTTCACGTGCCGACGCCCCTGTAAGCTTTCGCATTACTATGCCGCCCCGTTCTTCTTCTTCCACCACCCCGTTTCCGGTTTCTGAATATATGCAAAAGCAGACAGCAAACTACCCTTACACTCACATACACATATACGTGCATACAACTCATATTCGAATTCAGTAAGTGGCAACATCATACGTGGGGATATATAGTGTCGATAGGGAACCACTCCACGGTATAAGATTCGCAATATACACCCGCAGTTATGTTTGAGGGTTGGTGGTTTACATCCCCTTCGATGGCCCCAATATGCCGCTAAGAGTGAAAGATGTCCCGGGGTCACGCCATATCCCATTTATCATTCGATACGTGAAAAAGTGAAACTGGATCATTTTGGAAATGGATGTCTCAATATTTCGAACCTTATTTTTTTTAAGAATCCGAACGATACCCCTGTGTAAATTTTTCTGTGTCGCTGATGAAAATGTGAAAATATTATAAATTCACTGTTCAAACAGATATAATATATTCGAACGTATCAAAAAAAGCTTTGTTCGTTTTTTTTCCAGTCTCGCGTACTCGTGTTTGTATAGGATTCTTTAGTAATGTTGACATACGCGATTTTGATTGAAAGACACGTCTTGTTTCCTACGTTTCCGGGTACTTTAAATGTACATTTGTATTATGTTCGCAATACATCTTATATTTATTTTAATAGCTACTGATCTACTGATCATTTTCTATTTTACAATTTTAATTTAATTTTGTTAGTAATCATAGTATTATATTATTCTAATGTTAATGTACAGCATAATAGGAAAAATAGCTCAAAAACCTATTTATAATATAAATTCAAGTATAGAAATGTATCAAAGTAAAGCAAAATATGGAAAACCCGTAATCAAATAATGCTTCCAATACTAACCACCCGAAATTACAAGTAGTCGAAAATAAACCAACAAAAATTATTCACAGCACGCCCATTTATAATAATCTAAAAATGCTGAATTCCCAGAATAATATTCCGGTAATTTTATATGTAACTAACAAATTTACCAAAGGATTCTAAGGCGAAATCACCAACAAGCACACTTTAATGGTAAACTTACACAGATCAAATTATTATTTGCTTTATTAGTATATGTATATCGCCGAAACTCAAGAGTAATTAATTGAACATCATTGATTTTTGATGTTTTTTATTACTATTAAATTATGTTCACAATACACTTACATATATCTACATATTTAAACAGCTACTGATTTCCTGATCATTTTTTATTTTATTTTTGTTATATATGTAGTATTATATTATTTTAATGTTTATGTACAGCATGATAGGAAAAAGAGCTCATAAACCTATTTACATTTCTTATAAATGCTCATAATACATTTTATACTTAATATAAACTAAAGACTCTATAAAGTCAACGATTTAGAGCAGATATTGTAATCTGTGTTTATACCTGAAGGGTATAGACATTTTGTTGTAATCACCGAGACTCTTCACAAGTGTGTTAAGATATGATTATATTAGTGATTCTGTTATAGAATCTCCTGGTTAGTTTGTTTGAACATCATGAGATTTGTAAATACGAAGGTTTTGGAGCTTTTACTCCTATTATGGTTTTAATACTAAAATATATTAAAAAATAATCATTGTAAATACTTATAATAAGAAAAAGTGTGTAAAATAGATAATGATCCCTGGGTCAATAGTTATTAGAAAGAAATATTGTGAACATAACTTATGAACAGTAAATATCTTGAATATCATTTCATCTGTTCTTTTCATGCAAACTTTTTCCAAAAATTCAAACGATCTCAGCAGTATTATGGTTCCAGACACCATTCAGCAAAAATGCAGTTCATAACTCACCTCCCTGTAAGACTGTTTTAATAAATTCATGCGGTGAGAAATTCGAATTGCACATATTCCACAGAATATATTCTACATCGATAAAAATATCGCTATAAAATATAAACATTCGCATAACAGTATATGTTTATACGTCGTGAAATTTAACAAAGTTTTCCGATGGTATTATACGTCGTTATTATTAAGATCAAATTGGAAAAGTCTTGGAAAACTCATTTCGGCTCCGACTAAACCTTATTAAACCCACGTATAAATGTAATTTTTCTCTTTATCTACTTTGTCGGAGCGAAGAAAAAAAAAAGTAAGGATGAAACACGCTTTCTTTTCCGCGGTTAATAATGTTAATGCCATTATGTATGTACATTTAATCTTATTTGATCTTATTATATAATACGTGTATATATTTTTAATTTATGAAACATTCAAAGCGTTTTCCATTCACATTTTGGAATTTGTAATGTATCACAAGGTATTTTAACCGAAAACGTGTGTAAGAACATACTAATTTACAAATTTATGGTTGATTAGTATAATTCGTTTAATCAATATTTGAAAAATCAAGTTAAAAAGTTTACTCTACATATGTAGATATAATATATTTACAATACAATATCTTTGCAGTAGATATCGATTCTTATTTGTCAAAACATCGTAACTGGCCAATAGGAATCCTGTATTTCCTTACCTTACCGGAAAAAGACAGTGAAATAAAATATATTATTGTACGTGCCAGCTATTAATGAAAATGGGAGAAATAAAGTATTCTTAATTTTTTTTTATTTATTTATTCAGATTTTTATATGTATATGTAGGTAGAAAGAAAAAACGGTGTACAAAAATCATCCGTAAATGTAATTTCCATCAATTTCTATAACCTCAATCTTCAGGAAATAAGAGTGGTGTCAAAAAAGTCATAACGCAATTTTTCATTTTACATAAAGGAATATGAAAATATAAAATAATGTGAAATAAATTACATTCGACGAAGATATATTTTTTTCCATATATTATATTATATATTGCGAAAAAAGTTGATAAAAAAACTACGTTATAAAAGCACATTATAAATTCGCACTCTTGATACGATCCCTCTTCATATATTATACATGAAAAGGAAAGCAAAATGGCACAGAACGCATCGTGTGCAAATGAAAATGAACGAAAGCCTGAATAATTCATGATATTGCGCGTGAATTCGCAAATATACAATAGTCCCGTCGATGAAGGGGATTTTCGACGTCGGAATCTCTTTATCGAGATGCGGCTCTCAGCCACCGAAGGGGTTAAAAAAGCTGAAGATATCAGAGAAACGAGACCATGGGGAGGGTGGGGGATGACTGACTCGAAGCGCGCTAAAATTACAATAATAAAAACCGGGCACGGAGCAACTTAGAAATATATAGGGAAATCTTAAAGAAATGTTGCCGGGAAAATCGTGCGTGGATTTTATGGCAGGTCGTTCAAGTGCGCCACCCCTGGATAAAGCGAGTATCCAGTCGTCGGAAGTGGATCGTCGTATATTTTTTTCACGGCCGAAATCAATTTGCACGGTCAATGGTGGAGGTGGATGGGGATGAAGTCGATCTAACGACGATCGCCTCATAAAACGATATGTTCATTCGCACTATCAAACTTTAGCACGTTCCGCGATTCAAAGGAAATTCATATTTTTTATGGGTAGGTGGAAGGTTAATTTTCCCACTGTGTGTCATGCGAAGGCGTGATTGAAATGTTTGTATTTGTAGATGATGTATCATATTTTAATAATATTTTTAGAATCCGAGAAATATAGAAAAAAAATTCGGATGTGACCAACCCATGACTGTATCTATGTACATATTTGAGAAATATAAGAAAGACAGACACATTCCGGCAGCATTATGATAATAGCTATGACAGCATTTTCGATACAAATTGAGCGCAAATGTATGGAAACTTGCACAAGACAAAAGTTCTAGTTCCGGTTGTCGGATTTTGTTCAATTTTTTATTATTACTTAATATCACTATCAGTAATATACACAATAAATATCAAAAAGATTAAAATAATTTAAAAGGTCAAAATAAAATAATGAAATATTGTTTTAAAAAAATATATATTTTTTATAATTTATCAAATAAATTTACCTTTCTTTGGTTTATTTATTTACTATACAGCTAAAGCTTATCCCTTTTGATATATCATTTATTTATTTAAAGTTTGGACCGTTGTAGCATTACAGGAATTCCTAATGCGCCACAATGGTCAAAAATATAACAGAAAAGACAAGAAACAAAATAATAAATTAGACATAACAAAAACAAAACATATATACACAAACAACTAAAAATAATTATTATTATTATTATATATCGTTTATCGTCTTGAATTCATTCTATGTTTACAAGGTTTTTGTATTTCGTAATATTCTTTCTCGATTATGATTTTCAAGTTATGAATTCCATAAGTCCTCACCAGATAGAGTTTCAAAATTTGTCATCCGGACTGACCGAAACCAATCACGACAAGCAAATAATACACCACCACCACGTCGATCTACTCTATCGCGACGATGCAGCCTCCAGGAAGAATCAAAAAGTTCAGCATCAAAAAATGATGAAGTCAACCATGTTTCCGTTAGTGCTACCATATCATCACAAATATGTAGTAGAAACGGCTGAATTAAACGCAGCCAGCTTTGTCCTGAGACCTCGTGCATTTTGGTAATAAATTACCAATTTTCGGTCTCCCAGTTTGGCGCGTGACTTTCTTTGAGACAAGAAATGGCAGTTTTGATTGAGCCAACGGAGGTTGAGCCAATGGAGACGAAACGGAAGAGGAAGCAGAAGAAGAAGCCAACACAGTCACAACAGAATCACGACTATCAGGACCATTTGAGCAGGCAGATGTAGGAGAAGAGGCAAACATCGACGTCACTGCGACCGTTTCCATAGAAGATTCACTAATACTTGCAGACGTAGTTTTAATATCAGGCTTCAAACATCATAAATATAGAAACCCAACCCATGACTTAATCTATGTATTTGAGGAATATAAGAA
Organism: Arctopsyche grandis; assembly: GCF_051622035.1. NCBI lineage: Eukaryota > Metazoa > Arthropoda > Insecta > Trichoptera > Hydropsychidae > Arctopsyche > Arctopsyche grandis. The sequence goes on from NC_135362.1 coordinate 31,974,435, forward strand.
GGTTACAACACAAGATAAGATATTGAACCGTTGAGACACATTCACAAATGCCGGCAGCATTATGAAATACTAATAGCTATGACAGCATTTTCGATACAAATTGAGCGCAAATGTAGGGAAACTTACACAAGACAAAAGTTCTACTTCCGGTCGTCGGATTTTGTTGAAATTTTTTTTATTACTTAAAATCACTATAATCATTATACGTATTAAATATCAAGAAAATACAAATAATTTAAAAGGTCAAAATAAAATAATGAAATATTGTTTAAAAAAAAATACTACTTTCTGTTTACGAATTCTGACCAAAACCTTATCAACTCTAAGTTAGTACATATGTACATAAAAAATACTATAAATTTTAAGCTTGATACGTTCAGGGGTGTGGAAAGAATCGTGGTCACAACATTTTCAACTTTTCTAAGAGGAAAAAATCCCAATTCCGGTTTATTGATTTTAGTGATTTTTTTATTTTCATCACATTGATACAAAAATTATACTTGAATTTTTTCGTGAAGAGCACACATATTTAAGAGGTCGAAAAAAATAGTGAAAGAAAAATCGAACAAGAGTAAACTGCCACTTTCAGTTGACGGATACTTACCAAGTTTTATACATAACTTGTTACTAAGCTTGAACTTCTAGATATGAAATTTCAGTTCAATAAACCAAAATGTATCTGAGAAAAATAAAAAAAAACTTATTTAAAAAAAACGATTCTCTAGAGTAAAAGTACTACTTCTGGATCATTTAAAAATATTAGAGAATAAAATTTATAATTTATATTACATGTAAAAAATTTCAGTCTAATTCGGTTAGCAGTTTTGGAGATAGTTAAATTCAAAAACTTAAAAAAAGGACACCTATAAGGGGAGGTACCATTTCCGGTCAACTTAAAAATTTATGTCGTATCAATAAGAATTTCAGTGACCGATACTAAGTTTCAGTTTGATAGGACTAACAGTGTTCAAAAAATTTCCAAAATACACTGACACAGACACACATACATTTTTTCTAGATCATGAAAACGTGACCAATGATCGATTCCGAGTTCGAATCAGTCAAAATCTCGAATTCGAATTTTGCATGGTCACAAAACTTTACTAAAAAAGTTACTACGTATATAGACAAATCAAACCTGTACACGCATTACAACCCTCAATGTCGTAAAGAGATACCCCGCATAGATACTCTATAAAATTGAATGGGAAAAAATTGTTCTTCGATTGACCTTTAATCCAACCTTGCCGTATATAATATTTTTGATTGAGTATAACAGCGCAGATACGACCGGGTGAGGGTGGGGGGGAGGCATAATTTAACCGGAACTCGGCTAATCGGGTCGTTATCGGGGTCTCGCGAACTCCACGAGGCTGGGGTTGGGTAGGGTGGGTGGTCGTGTATATTCGCGTTATCTCAATCGGCCCACCACGAGAATAAATTTCACCCTGGCAAATATTATTCCCGAAGCCGTATCCGAGTGACAAAACCAACATATCGGCGTCGGTGGGGGGCAAGGATTTTCCAAAAGTGCACGCCACGCTTATAGGGTTGAACCTAACAAAACAGACCCGGACAGAGGAGTCGCTTTGTTCTCGAAAGTGGACCCCCCACGATATCGCGTGTCCTCACCCTTTGTAGAGATCAACCCCCTGCCCCCTTCCAAGTAACCCGAAGGTGGGTGGTAGAGGCCACCCCATTGTGAAAAGACGGTCTAATCGAGCGAAGGGACCCTCGCTGTCCCGTTTGATAATTAATTAATTTCAATTAATTCCTCATCGTTTGTAATAACGTGCACAAACACCTTTAGAATGCCTTTATCGTTAAAAGTCACAATTGAAATACACTCGATGCCGATTGTTGAAGTAATTGGAAATTTTATAAAATTTGACTGTTTCATGAAAAGGTTCGTTTCTATGTGGCTATATGCCTTAGAATTTTTAACTATTTTATAATACTTAATCGGAATATTTGAGCTACAGTGTAGCGCTATGGTAGAGCTATTGCATAGCAGTAGAGAGGTCGTGGGTTAAAATCCTGGCCAAATACACTGCTGGCGAGATCTTGTGGTTATTAAAACACAGATCGACCGTCTCGTGTTAGAATTTTCTGATTTTTCTTGTTCAATTCCGTCACAACGGATCCGATAAATTGGTATTTTTCCCTTCAGTTTCTCGCAAATTTGAATTATTAGCATCTAAAATTTGTTGAATCTCATAAAGCATAGCTCGGTTAGCCAGCAGCATAGTTCGGTCGTTAAGCTTCTGCTTAGCGTCGTGAGGTGCCGGGTTCAATCCCAGGGCCAGGCCTCGAGTTAAAATGAGTATGCTGTTGGTCAGACCTGGATTTGTGACTCCAGGTTGATCGTTTCCTACCAGAGTTTGCCAATTTTCTCTGATTTCATTATTGAAACGGTTCCCGGTAAAAATCGGCTAAAATCCTTCCTATATACAATATGTCACGTATAATTTGTGATCGATTAATATGCAATAAATAAGTTTGTGTACAATTTGATAGATGTCTCATTGATTTGCGAGTTTTTCAGTGTCTCGTAATTCAGTGACTTATATAATGAATAAAAAATGCTGCAATATTTGTAATTGGCCAGGAAGGCGCATTGGGGTTGCCTGTAATACCTTCCTGGTATGTAATTAATAAAATAAAATAAATAAATAAATACTAATCACATAATGTATTTCTCGCAAATTTTCTGTGTATCAAAAAAATTGTTGTTAGTTGTTAGTTGAAAAAATAATCTAACCATATGTGTCACCTTAGGGTAATTCATAGCATGGCACATAAATATATGTGTGTAATAAAATAAAAAAATATGAAATGTTATTATATAAAAATTTTATTTGAACAAATTGATTTAATATTTTCATGAAAGTACTATATTTAACCAGCAACAAAGATCAGTTGTTAGCATGTAATGCTTTCGTTGTGTGGTCACGGGTTCTAGGAATAGATCCTGGCTTTGTTGCTAACCAGACCTTGAATATGTGATTCCAAAGTCGATCGTTTCCTTTCATAGTTTGCCAATTCATCTGATTTAATTGAAAACGGCAATTCTGTACAATTTCCCGCAAAATTTGAGTTTATATAAAATAAAACATATAAAATGCTGTAAAATGTTTGATAAATTTGTTCATATATGCCTCGTTTATGCTCAGTAAGAATTGTTTATCGATGTTTGTTATTGTAAAAAAAATATTTATATGCCATATATTATGAAATAATATTTTTTTGATAATCCAATAGAGTTGTTCCCGCAGAGTCTGATTTCAGACGGTTTTTTGGTTGCTTGGTTACGCGTTTGTGATATGGTTTCATCTGAAATCGTACAATATTTACAGAAAGCTAAAGTTTAGCTATACAATGTGTAATAGGATAATATAGTATTTAATATATAGTAATTTACATACATATTAGAAATCATTCCATTATACATATATGTATGTTGTATATGTCAGTCAGTATTGATCTTCAACTGTCCCATTACAATATCCAATAGGAAACACATTCAAAAACCGGAATGAAACTTGAATGAAACGGCATATTAAGCGACAAGGAAATCGAACGTCAAAAGCACACACACATACCCGATTACAAAGCAGAGCGCGTACGTCAAGATAAAAGTGTTTTCAGCAGTTTCGGAGAACACGACAGTGTGGGTAAACAAGTTTTTGAATATGTCGATCGATCTGAAAAGCGTACGCGAGCAGAACAGTTGTCTCTCGACATCACCGCAAGAACTTCTCGAAGGCAACGCAAGTTCAGCGTCGAAAATCCACAGAATTTGGGGAAAACCGCAAGACTCGGTGTAACCGAAACAAGTTCGGGACGACCCCTAGCTCAAGCACGTGTCGGATCAATGAAGAATTTGTTCCGGAACAAGTCAATACATCCAATATACATGTCACTCAATTGTAAGCGTGATAAATGCTCCACATATAAACTGGTTGCTTGATTGAACCAACTTTATTATCCTAAACTTGGCGCAGTAAAACGCGTTCAGATTATATAATATCAACACAAAGATAATATTATAAATATACATATGTATTAAACTGTAACATAGGAACCGTCAAACGGCGCGCCGTTTGACATAATTGGTTTCGAGGATTATTTCTAGGCTTAAGTGCATTCGGCTAACAATGGAGACCCCCGAATTGACTGAGTGGTCGGTAACGGCACTCGGTTGCTTCCCGATAGAGTTCTCAGAACTGAGAGCGCGAAAGTGTGGGACTGCGTGCGTGCCTTGGACCGTGAGACTGCAAGTTCGTGTACGTGCCTAAACAATTGGGAAGTAAACGGACTTCCAAGATGCAGTGAACGACCTGCCCTTTATAAGCAGGTACTTAGGCCATATGCGTGGATCTCCTTAATCTTTTCATATAAATTTACCACCACCTTTTATATAAATCAGCTATGTAAAAATCAATCGCTTCATTTAATTCAAAATTCATATTATTGTTACGCGGAGTTTAAGAGGTGAAAAACGCTACGAGTAGTGGTAGTAGAAGTTTAAGAGATAGCTTCAAATGACCAAACGAACGTTTATACTCAACGCAGTGAGATCTATTGGTAGATTAGTCATGAGATCTCATTGGCTGATAAGCGCTGCTCAGTCATAGACAGTTGAGCCCTGATCGCTGATTGGTCGATGAGTACTAATCATCTTTTTTTCATCTCTAAAACATATTAGTCAAAGTGACATCACAGAATATTCTAACGCGTTACTGTGACCCGACATATAAGCATAGTAGAAATACTATATATAAGAAAATTAGGGAGACATCTACATATGTTATATGAAGATAATATTTTTTTTTAAATCATATTCAAATAGTTGTGACATAGTGGGTAGGATGGTTTTTGGCAATTTGATGGAGGAACCGCTTAAACAATGAAATCAGATACATTGGCAAACTCCGATAGGAAACGATCGACTTGGAGTCACAAATATTCAAGTCTGATCAGCAGCATTAAAGCTTATACTTATACGGAATAAAATCTTTTCAATTCCGGTCAAACCCGGCGACCTCTCGGTGCTTAGTATCAACGCAACCACCGAGCCACGCCGCTGGGTAATATGTAATGAAAACACATAAATTATAATACAAAATAATTGGCGTTTCATCAAAGGAAGTGTATTTAAAAGATATATTATTTAATTCCCTTCTTAGGAGACAGAACGGAAATATAATAATGTAATATGGAGATTGAAAGATCATTTGTTTTCGACTATTGGGTGAAAAGTATTAGGGCTAATGTGAGGGGGTAGTGAAAATAATTCTAGAGTCCATGCTATTTAAAGGGCTGTGATTCTGGAGAAAATCATAGCAAGAAAATATTATATAAAAAAACTGATTAAAAAACAAACGCAAAACACGTACTCACACTTACTGGGTGTCTAACATACATTAAAATGCATTTAATTTTAGAAAGACATTTTTTTTATCAAAAAAGAAACTTATTTTAAAAAATATAATTCGGTAGCATTGATTTGTACATAAAATTATGTAATATGTATATCAAAATTTTGGATGCCCTTTACAAAATGATTGTCGTTCTAGGGCCTGAGCTCGCTCTCGACACTCATCGTCCAATCAGCGATCAAGCTAACGGCCAATGGGCTAGCAGTGCTCAGCAGCCAATGAGGTCTCGCGACGAATCGACCAATAGCCCAGCACTGCATTAAATATACCTATATAAAAGGATAGCCGATTACTCCGTCAAGTCACTCGAAGTTGACTCTCCAAGATGTGAACAATAAACTACCTCTACTACTACTACGTATTCACTGCATCTACGACTCCGAAATGCAAACTTATTTTTACGTCTATGCAACAATACAATTAATATTAAAAATATGATAAAACTATCAATGAAAACAACATTTATGTATTGTATATAAGTTTGAAGTCCATGCGTTAATTTGAGTGGTAAATCTTTTCAAAGTTTGAAAACGTCATCGCGTGGAGAATTTAATGTAGCCATAAACACGTCAAAATAGGCCGAGAAGCCTCTTTGTCTCATAAGAAAACAGCCGTAAATAAATACACGCTCCTGTTTGACATCTGCCCCAAAAGCTCGCGTGTGCGGCTTTTCGGAAACTAAAGCTCTGTTTACGCGTGGAAACGCGTAAATCAGCGTTCATCTCCACAGACGTGACCAACCTTTTGTTTATCCTAACCGACAAATCTTCGAACGATTTATGACGATTTTACCTTTAAAATAAATCTCCATTGTGTGTAGCAATGCACGCATATGTAAGTACATATATTTATTTACGAACGCGTATATCTACACTGCATAGTACATACGTACATACATATATGAAATGAGCGCTTTGAACGATGATAAATCGAGCCATGACAGTTGACAATGTGCTGTTTGTTCGTTCGGCTACTTTTTACACACTTACAATAATAATTCATACCCAGTCGTGCTTTTGACGTTGACAAACGGTCGATAAATTTGTAAAAAGTGAAACTTCGTACGCAATTTTGCGTAATTTTAATGAATTGTTGTTGTTTAATTGAGAGGATATATGTATGTAAATTTTCGAATTCTACGAATTATAGGCTTGTATTTTATTATTAAGTAACGGTTTAAATGATTTTGGTGAGTGATATAGTAATTAAATGGTCAGTAAATAAAATAAACGATCAGTATATTCGGTTCAGTATATAAACGTTCAATGATAGGACCGTTTTAATCATCAATTTAATTATATTTTTAGGTTATTTGGACAGTTTAATTTATAACCACAATGCACCTTCCTGGCTACAAATATTATTAGTGTTATTCAAAGTACATAAATATATATATATATATATATATATATATATATATATATATATATATATATATATATATATATATATATATATATATCAATTAATATTCACAGAGACATCTATGTATGGTCAAATTGGTAATTTTGCAGTATTTCAAACAATTCAGCAAAATTCATTAAATACATATCAATTAACATCCACATAGACATTTATGGTCAAATTTATAAATGTGCAGCATTTTATACAATTGAGCGAAATTTGAGATTGCTGAAAGCTCGAGATTTTGCGAGAAAATGGGAAAGATTGCCAATTTGTTGGAACCGTTTCGATAAATTGGCAAACTCTGAAAGGAAACGATCGACCTGGAGTCACAAATCAAAGGTCTGGCCTGCAGAAACCAGTGGGATTTGAACCCGTAACCACACTGTTCAAAGCATTATATGCTAACACTAGTCTATTCTGCTGGTTGTATACTTAATATAAAAGAATAATAACTTTAAATAGTTGTATGTTATGCTTTAGTGCTGCTTTTTATATGTATAAAGCACAATTTACAATGCATTGAAGTATGGGGTAGAAGCTTAAAATGCACGCTCAGGCAGATTTATATCAGTTGTTTGTTGTGGTGCTGCGAGCAGCGTCAAATTTTCTCTATTTTCCTACCGACAGGAAAATTTTAGCGAAGTGCTCCATTCACTTGAAAAAAGTAAAAAGGCGTAGACCTTCCCAAGAGGAGGCTCTATGCGAGTAGTATTGACATTTCACTTTAGACTTGTGTTTTGAGAGTAAGAGAAGACACTAAACGCTCGTGTAAGCGGTCTAAATCATGTATGTATCTTTTTCTATGTGTGTACGCTTCTCAACAGGTGGGTCACTAAGTAGCTCGAGGCAAGTCACGAAGTACAAAAAAATTGTATACGTACGTATAAAAAACGAATCAACAAGTAAAATGTATGTTACGGATTAATATCGTAAATCGTCGACATTAAGGCTAAGTGTGTAATTAATACCTAAACATATTATATTTAAATGTAATTTAATTATATGTACGCATGTATGCAGATGTTTAACAGCAAAATTTGTATAATATAATATAAAGAACGTTTTTTTTCATGAATAATATAATGTATGTCTCTGGGTAACAAAGAAATTTTCTGTATGTGTGTAATTTAAGCCTTGAATAAAAGATATTTGTAAAAAGGGAATATAAGCGTAGGACGCCAGAAGTAGCATCTTTTATCTGAAACGAGAAAAGCATAAAAGGAAAAATAACATGGGAAGATCAAAAAGAGAATTCGTCTCGAAGCTATTGTTATTCAGTTGACTCTTTTTTCAATCTTCGTAGCCGATAATGTCATATGAATAATAATAATAGCAATGAAATAATAAGAAAAGAGACGAAATATAAACATGTGCGATGAAAAATCGCTTTTGAATACTTCACAACGTGTTGAATTGTATTATATCAACAAAACGGACGAATATATGTTTTTACAATGCCAAAATACGCTTTTGACATTTCACAAGTATTATTCAGTATTATTAAGAACAGTATTTTCGTGCTATTTTGTGATAATCTATTTGTTCGGTAAAGAGATTAACTAAAACAATTTCCAGTAATGAACAGAGAAATATATACGAAAATTCTTAAGCTGATAAAAACTTCTCATACCTTTGTTGTCTGCTTTTTAGACTCAAAAACTTATTATAAATACAAATTTTAATACATTTATTCGTTGTTTTTCTTTTGCACCAACTTCAAAGTAATCAAGAGGAAATTAATGCATTTCAAACAAAAGTTTATGCTTTGTACATAATAAAGAATATTGAATTCGACTTTGCAAGATTTTATCAGCACATATTATATTAAAACCACTAAACAAAAATAAATGCCCGTATTACAATATAACGATAAATTGTAATTAAATCAACATTTTACTGCGCGATGAACATTAATATTTTAAAACTAAAATTAAATTTGTATTATTATCAGAATTTTCACCGGAGAGATCAAACATAATATAAACTAAGTGAAAGTAACGAAAGCAACATTACCGCTTATATTCCACTAATAAAAGCGAAAATTTGAAGGTTTTTCAGCTTTAATTTTGTTTGATATTTTTTAAATATTTTTAAACTTAAATTAAATTTGTATTATTATCAGAATTTTCATAAAATAAACTAAGTGAAAGTAACGAAAGCAACATTACCGCTTATATTCTACTAACAAAAGCGAAAATTTGAGGATTTTTCAACTTTTATTTTGTGTGATATTTTTTTTAATATTTAAAATGAAATAATAATATTTTAATGATTTCTAATTAAAAAATTGTAACTTGGAAACATGAGAGAGAGATTATCCACTGTCTAAGTGCATTCGTGAGTGAACAATAGAGACTCCGGATTAGGCTAACGAGACTCAGTAAGTGCAAGTGCCCTAACAGAGGATACGCTGGATTTCTCACAGAACAATAGACTCACTACGGTAGACTTTTACGTGCGAAGACAATATCAAGGATCGGGGAAGTGATGGTGAGCAACTTGTCTTTTATAAGGTGGTACACACGGTAGATCAGATTATTCTGGAGTGAGCGGTGGTTACGTGTGGACCTCCTGATTGGTTGAATAAATGCTATGAAGACTTTCATTTGGATCCTGAACCCACAATATTAATTTTTTCGTATATATTTTATGTAAATTTGATTTGTAAATCACTCCCAGAGATATACAGATGTTCATAATTTCAATTAAGTATACAACAAGCTGGACAATTTCCAAATATCTCTCGATTCTTAATCAATAGGGCCAAAATTCCATGGTTTAATTGTTAATATTATTCAATATTAACAGGCAAATACCATATTTTCAAATACTATTTCAGCATGCCATTTCGTATATATGTATTTATGTAGTATACATACATATATTGCACATTTAGTAGGCTTCAAAGCGTTTTTTCTGTTATGAAGAGCTTTCGATGCATCGAAAAAGCATAAAACCGCGAAAGTGCACGTACATACATTTTTTATTATGGCTTTTACGTCCGAAGCCGCAGAACAAAATTTACGAGCCCAAACTACCAATGCTAGGATCGATTTTTTCCACCCGACCCCACCACTTCCTAACAACCGTAACTCGTACACGGTGATTTAAAAAAAATCTAGCAAAAAAAATACAGCACAATCGATACTAACCACTCGAAATGCGGACGAATCATCTACGTCATATTGCAGATTCTGTGTTCTATTTTTAATGAGGGTTGTGAACCCCTAAATCCATTAGCAGCGCCATGGGACAGGACACTTCCATTAAGTCGTAGCTTCGATTGCTTCAATCATGAACATTTCTCTATAAGGTGGCTAGTGTTCAGGATCTGGATACAGACCAGGTTCGTTAATTGGTTACACCTGACCGTATTGAAACAAAGGCTGATAGACTGATAGATTGAAACAAAGGCTGCATTGAACCGACAATTGGCTTCGACTGTTCATTCATTATAATTATTGAATGTACATATATAAAATTTCAATACGGACGAATCGACGATGGGATATTTTGTTTTTCAAACTCGTCAATTAATTAAATTATTTTCAGTTTTCATAATAAAAATTGCATTGTTCTGTTTATAACAGATATGGTGCTATAAATATAAAATAAAAATAATATACATATTTATATATATATATATATATATATATATATATATATATATATATATATATATATATATATATATATATATATATATATATATATGTATATATATATATAAACGGACGCGGTGTACATATATACATATATGTATATTTGTGGGTATGTATGTGGCGAACGCGTCGACCAGTATAGAGATTTAAAAAAAACAAATTTTAAAATGCCAACAGTGTATGTTGTGCCTAGATATATTTAATAAAATAAATACACGCGAACGAGGCGCATAACCAATCAGCGTGAAGCGGTCCACTTGGGCTAAAATGTTTGACCAATTAGAGCAAAGACGATACATTCTGACCAATGGGTGCATTTTAAGCATCCGCTATAGGGATGTGGCGTGACGACCGATTGTGTCGAGGGAGGCTAGGTAGCGGGGAAGCGGGGTAGCAGGGAAGTGGGGGAAGGTATGGAGCGTCTGACATATGCTCCTGATATTGAGCACCTGACTTGGAATGGGTGACATCAGCGTCAAATGCACTGCAAAGGAACGTACACATATCTACGAAAGCACACACACACATTTATTCATCATTTCGAACGGTTGAACGGGTTGGATCGGCGAGCGTGTAATGTGCGCATACAACTTTTTATTATTAATACGTGCGCGCGCCTATAAATTACCTTATATTATATTATACTTTATTTTAATTCGTGTATCAATTCCTTTGCGAAGCCACCCGTTGAAATCAACGGACAAAACGCTAGTATGTAATAAACTAGAACTACACGTACATATGTACTAACTTTAATCATTTCCATATTAAAAAAAAGGAGACTGATATGGAGAGACTCGTACCATTTTTTTTTTGATTATTTATCCACTACTTTTGTGGATTACATACCAATTGTAATTTTTATTATTTTGAATTCTCGGAATACAATTTGAAAAACCTATGTATGTACTTGAATAGGATTTGATATGCGGTTTTTTTCAATCTAATAATAATTATATCCAAAAATAAAGTTGTTTAAAATATATTTGAATATGTAAAATAAAAAAATGTCTTAGGCAAATATACATACTTGGTTTTTTTTTGTTGAAATTTGTTATTTAAGTTATGGCTTTAGCCTCCACTCGAATGCTCTGATTTGATCAAAGTACGTTCATAACACATACGCATCACGGATTTTGATAGTAGAAAAAAAAAACAAAATTATCAATGTGAATCGAAACCCTCCAGCATCTACGCAGAGGTGTATCGCAATATTTGACGTGGTTGTTAACACGAAAGGGGGGGGGGGGGGGAAGTTAGTGTCAAAGCCTTCATCCGTCGTGATTGACGATTCTTTTTTATTAACACGGGCAGAGATGTTGATCCGTTTGAGCCGAGAACCCCAAACATAGAAAAAGATTGATTGCTGTTTTCAAACTCGTCTTTATTCATCGCGCACTCGTCAAAATACAATTTCAAACCCACCTCCCCCAACGTCGATCCACGCTCGAAAAAAAAATGTCGGACCGGCTAAAAGTCCACCCCTCCCCTATAATTTGTAAATCGACGAGAGAAAAAATAAAGTGAAAAAACGAGAATTTTCCTGTTCAGGAAAATATACCGGAAAAGCGAACTTTTTTCGTGTTAAGTTCTCTGGTCGAAAATGGGATTGCGTGTCGTTAATTTTTTAGCAATCGTAAAATTAGTTTCGACAATCCCTAGAGGAAAAACACTCGCGGCGAGGTGTGAAAATTTCTGCGAAAGCGAGCGTGTCCCGGAAAAATTTTTCATTTTCCCGAAACGAGAGAGGTACGTAACCCGTTCCGGTTTACATATTCAACTCTCGTTTAATTTCGACTGACATTCGTCAAATGGAATATGTGAAAAAATTTAACTTCGTCACATACGGCATAAAACAATACGCGGAATTCCAACGTATGAATAAAAAAACTCAATCGAATTTCCATTCATTTTTTGAAGTAATACTTTAAATACATAAATATGTATATACATATGTTACAGTAAGAGTGTAAAGCTCGAATCAATATACATTGAATAGTAAGTGTATGCATCATCAAAATCATCCAGTAACAGTATACACAGGAGAATTAATGAAACGTTTACTAGTAAATTCATACACTAGCTATCCGTATGCGGTAAATGTTTACGAAAGGAATATTCTTAACAAGTATATAGTTGGCCTGTGGCGGATTATACTAAAAACTGAAAGAATATGACATTATAACGAAGAACATATTATTAATCAAACTAAAATGTAACCTAACCTAATCTAAAATCGTACATAATTGTAAAACTTCTACAGTGGATTGTCTATTTCGTATCAATTCAACAATAAATCAGTTATTTGAACACAACCAGTTATATCTTGAGCTTAAAATTCATAGGAAGAGCAACGTCAAACTTTGGTCAGCTGTCTAACCACCAAAATTTCATTATTTAGCAGATTTACTAGTACACAGCAGCAAATGCATTAATTTGCGCGTCAGTGTATACTTTGTTTAATAAGAGTATCTGCGGAATTTAGCGTCGTAAGCTTCAGCTAAAAAAACACAGCTAGTGTACACACTTACCAGTCAGTGTATACTGATTTGAGATTGGCGCTCTCACTGTAACATTTACATTACCAAAGTATACATAATATTTTAACAATAGACTCTTGCAAGTAACTGTAGTGCAATGCAAGTAACTGTAGTGCAACACTAAACGTGAAACGACGTTAAAAATAAATAAAATGATCAGTTAGAAATAAAGATTAATGATAAATAATTTATTAAATACGTCATCAGTTAAATAATATAAATGATAAGTTAAATAACATAAATAAAAAACGAATTCCAGGAAAAAAACGGTGAAATGAAAACACCAGTGAATGTAAGATTTTATCAACGCGTGATCCGGCGTAAACGAAGAAACGATCCGATATGACAACATTAGCTCTACTTCATCAGTCAGAATGCGTAAAACTGATCGTTTCATTTAATAATTGATCATTTATTTTAAAATCTTATCATTTTGTTTTATATACTGATCATTTTAGTTTAATTACTGCTCGTATTGTTTAAATACTTATCGTTCTATTTAATAACTGATTGCATAACAACTGATCATTTATTATATTCACTGATCAATCCAATATTTTTACCAACTAAATGTTTATTTTTACTGATCGGTTAAATAGAGGCCGTATAAAATACACTTGATTTTTTTTTATCAAATTGTACGAATGTGGATTTGAATTTAAAGCCAAAACTCGATAGGAGTTTGTGAGGCGCAAAAAAGTCGCTTTGTAAGAAAGAGAGTGGTTGGATCTGGGAACGGTGGATAAAAAACAGGAAAAAGCACGCTACGGGGAGATTACTACTACGTAACATCCGGTATGCAAGGCAATACTTCCAAGACCGGAAGTGGAGGATACAAGAGCTTAAGAAACGCGCTCAGAATTACGACTGGCTGTAAATGGAGCACTCGCAATCGGCGAATAGACTTATTGCAAGCCGATAATTGCCCAGCGAATCGTTACGGGAAGAACGTGCATACAGATCCGATACATTAAACACTTTATATACATATATTACAACGGTACACACAATACTGAATTTAAGCTTAGCTATCATTCCAGTGTAACTAATGCCATAATTATGTACCTATACATATGTGAGCCTCGGTATTATTTTTAAATTGCTTCGTAATCATTTTAATATGACGTGTTGGGTAGTCAAATCAAGATATAGAAGATGAACGAAGGTCGTATCTGAATATAATGATGATACCCAAAAAGTCAGTTGATTTTCTTTTAAATAGAATTTGTATGTATGTATGTACTTTCGGACGAAATATGTGGATCGTAGAAAATAATTTTGATAGATTATTATATGAATGATTGATGATGAATAAAGACTTCGTTTTTGCAGAAAAAAATAAAATATATGCGATGTTAAAAAAACTAGCAGCGTGGACTAGTGGTTAATATATTATACTTTTGAGTGGAGTAGTCACGGTTCGATTCCCACTAGTAGCTGTTGGCCAGGCCTTGGTTTGTGACTCCAGATCGATCGTTTCCTATCAGATTTTCATTGAAACGGTTCCTGTAAATTGGCATCTCCTCTCAAATCTTTCAAGAAAATCTCAAATTATTCAACTTCTCGAGCTTTGCCAATTTCTACAATAAAATGTTGCAAAACTTTGAATGATGTTAATATGAATTCGCATTGTATGAAATTCTTGTATTAATTGTATTGTATTGTAAATGTATTAGTACACTTGTCGTTTTGAAGCGATATGTAAAGGCTAGTTAGATTTGAATAAAAAATAAATAAAAAATATAGGTAAATACATATATAATATTATAATATGGCTATTAATTATGGTTTTGTCAATTGTGTTATATTATAATTATAATTTTAGTTGTTAGTTTTGTTATTTTTTACATATTCACTAGCAATTTGCCACTAAATAAATAAATAAATACATAACATATGTAATTTTTCCAATAAAAACGCAGAATAAATAGTCACAAAAGACACTCGTCAGAAAGAAGAGTTAAAAACGGTATAAGTTTCAAATCGCAATTATTTTTATTTCTGACATATGTACATGTAGTTAAATATTTAATGATATATAAGTTACGTCAGTTATGATGTTAGTTGAGTTTTAACAAAGTATATGTAAGTTTACTGGATAATGTGGAATTGGCTAGGTCTGGTTAGATTTAGTCAAAAATCAAACCAAACCTTGCCTAGTCTAAATTTAAATAGCCGAAACCAACATAATTAACCCCTCCCAATATCATAGAATACATTAAATTGTAATTTTTGATATCCGAATATTGATCAAATTGACTTTTAAATTATATATATATAGTTAACCACTTTATCTGGTAGCCTGCACTCATCATTATTTCCACAATAGAATGTGATGTAAGACTGGAATTTTGATCTTCTCTCTTCCATTTTGGTCTCGCAGGGATATTTTGTATTCGCGGCTGGTTCTTATATATTGGTACTGGCTATAGGTGCAAGACATTCCCTACTTTGTATTTTATTATTTAATATTTTTACTTTATCTGCTATTATCATAATACTACTGATTCTTATGATTATGTATAAATATATTTTTTATCATTGTGGCGGATTAGAGACTCCTGTAATGCCACAATGGTCCAAATTTAAACCTTATAAATAAATAAATGAATATTAGTAAGTGACACTCTTTATTCCTATAGATCTTATCTAGAAAGCAGTGTACAAAAAGTACATAATTACTATTCAGATAAAGAAATATACTACAATGTAATAAATGAACACATGTGCATAGTAAAATACAGCTTAGGAAAAATGACTACAATATACATACATACATTGAACGTTCTTAATAACGATTCGATTACAAACAGAAATTGAACAGATGGCAAACGAGAAGGCTAATAGCGATCATCCCGCAAATAAACGATAACAACCAACTGTTCTCGATAGTTAAATAATACAAAATCGGCAATTGCCGAGCGTCTGTCTGGAACTAATACGCAAAAAATCAACATTGGGCACAGTAACGTCTCATCTACTAATATTATTGAAGTGAAAATAGCGGAAAGAATATCGAAACCATCGTTTTTTTTTATCAATTTGAATTTAAATTGCATTCATCCAACTGCAGGTAATTTCACAACAGCAAAAACCTTCCGAAGGGAACACAGACAGATGCCTCATTAATTATTAAACATCTACGCCGCATCGCATTGGGGATCGATGCAATCTTAAAGTGCATCAAGATACGACTCTCGAGACGAAGATAAAAGCACTTTTGCAATCTTATCATCCATTTCACATATTGCATTTTAAATTCCACAACAAAAATATATATAAACCTTGTATATATTGTCAGGTTCCAATGAAAGATTAAATAATTTTTCTTTTTTAAAACTACTTGGTTAAGATTTTTTTTATTATAATAATATTAAAACTTTACATTTATCTTATTGGAATGTAATTTTATGGAACGTAGAATTTAATTGAGATACGTAGAACTGTTTCACTTTAACTTTGCTTCACTGTTTAACTTTGTTCTGCTGCTGATGTGTTGACTGCTACTCTCGGAGTCTCGATAGTTATGACTACCACTTTTGGGGTCTGGATGGTGATGACTAACTTATTTTCTAACAGTAATGAGTTTATATACTCTTCTTTAAATCAATGAAGTGTTGAAGACACGTGTCGTATAATTTCGGCTAGTCAGTTTTTAAGGTGTGCTATAAATTAAGCTATTCGACTTATCATTCGACTTAACCAGCAGCGTGGTCTAGTGGTGAATGTTGAATTATTTCGTACTTGATGTTACGAGTTCGATTCTCGCTGTTGGCCAGACCTTGATTCGTCTAGGTCGATCGTTTCTTATTAGAATTTGCCAATTTTTCTGATTTTCATTGAAACGATTCCTGTAAAATTGGCGTTTCCTTCCCAATTTTCTGTTGCGAACCTTTAGTTATTGTTATATCTTAGGTTTCGCCATATTGCTCACCATAGATGTCTCTGTGGTTGTTTATCGAATATAAAATTCGTATTGTTACATGAAAGTTATTCATCGTTATTTATCGTATTAATACGATGTTTGTAATATATGTATACTGATCATAGATGTCAGATATTTAGATTTACATCTATGTAATAATTATGTGGACCAGGAAGGCGCATTTGGGTTTTACCTGTTAAGCCTTCCTGGTATATTTGTATATATGTATGTGAAAATATGTATGTAAAATAAAAAAAAAAATTCGGGTGTGACCAACCCATGACTTTATCTATGTATTTGAGGAATATAAGAAGGTTACAAAACAAAATTCAATATTGAACTAATAACTATGATAGCGATACAAATTGAGCGCGAATATATGCAAATACTTGCACAAGACAAAAGTTCTACTTCCGGTTGTCGGATTTTGTTCAAATTTTTTTTATTATTTAAAATCAGTATAATTATAATACACATTAAATATCAAGAGGATAAAAATAATATAAAAGGTCAAAATAAAATAATGAAATATTGTTTTAAAAAAAAATACTACTTCCGGTTTACAAATTCTGACCAAAACGTTATCAAATCTAAGTTAGTACATAAAGAATACAAATATAAATTTTCAGCTCAATACGTTTAGGGGTGTGGACAGGATCCAGGCGACAACATTTTTATCCTTTGTAATAGGAGAAAATCCCACTTCCGGTTCATTAAATTTGGTGATTTAATTTTTTAATTTTACTTAAAATCACTATCTTTATTATACACAATAAATATCAAGACGCTTAAAATAATTTAAAAGGTCAAAATAAATTAATGAAAAAATAATGAAATATTGTTTTTAAAAAAAATACTACTTCCGGTTTACGAATTCTGACCAAAACGTTACCAAATCTAAGTTAGTACATAAAAAACACAAATATAAATTTTCAGCTTAATACGTTCAGGGGTGTGGACAGGATCCAGGCGACAACATTTTTGACCTTTCTAAGACGAGAAAATCTCTCTTCCGGTTCATTAAATTTGGTGATTTAATTTTTTAATTTTACTTAAAACCACTATTTTTATTATACACAATAAATATCAAGACGCTTAAAATAATTTAAAAGGTCAAAATAAAATAATGAAATATTGTTTTAAAAAAAAATACTACTTCCGGTTTGCGAATTCTGACCAAAATGTTACCAAATCTAAGTTAATACATAAAGAATACAATTATAAATTTTCAGCTTAATACGTTTAGGGGTTTGGTCAGGATCCAGGCGACAACATTTTTGACCTTTCTAAGACGAGAAAATCTCTCTTCCGGTTCATTAAATTTGGTGATTTTATTTTTTATTTTTACTTAAAATCACTATCTTTATTATACACAATAAATATCAAGACGCTTAAAATAATTTAAAAGGTCAAAATAAATTAATGAAAAAATAATGAAATATTGTTTTTAAAAAAAATACTACTTCCGGTTTACGAATTCTGACCAAAACGTTACCAAATCTAAGTTAGTACATAAACAACACAAATATAAATTTTCAGCTTAATACGTTCAGGGGTGTGGACAGGATCCAGGCGACAACATTTTTGACCTTTCTAAGACGAGAAAATCTCTCTTCCGGTTCATTAAATTTGGTGATTTAATTTTTTAATTTTACTTAAAACCACTATCTTTATTATACACAATAAATATCAAGACGCTTAAAATAATTTAAAAGGTCAAAATAAAATAATGAAAAAATAATGAAATATTGTTTTAAAAAAAAATACTACTTCCGGTTTGCGAATTCTGACCAAAATGTTACCAAATCTAAGTTAATACATAAAGAATACAATTATAAATTTTCAGCTTAATACGTTTAGGGGTTTGGTCAGGATCCAGGCGACAACATTTTTGACCTTTCTAAGACGAGAAAATCTCTCTTCCGGTTCATTAAATTTGGTGATTTTATTTTTTATTTTTACTTAAAATCACTATCTTTATTATACACAATAAATATCAAGACGCTTAAAATAATTTAAAAGGTCAAAATAAATTAATGAAAAAATAATGAAATATTGTTTTTAAAAAAAATACTACTTCCGGTTTACGAATTCTGACCAAAACGTTACCAAATCTAAGTTAGTACATAAACAACACAAATATAAATTTTCAGCTTAATACGTTCAGGGGTGTGGACAGGATCCAGGCGACAACATTTTTGACCTTTCTAATAGGAGAAAATCCCACTTCCGGTTCATTAAATTTGATGATTTTATTTTTTATTTTTACTTAAAATCACTATCTTTATTATACACAATAAATATCAAGACGCTTAAAATAATTTAAAAGGTCAAAATAAAATAATGAAAAAATAATGAAATATTGTTTTTAAAAAAAATACTACTTCCGGTATACGAATTCTGACCAAAACGTTACCAAATCTAAGTTAGTACATAAATAATATAAATATAAATTTTCAGCTTAATACGTTCAGGGGTGTGGTCAGGATCCAGGCGACAACATTTTGACCTTCCTTCCGGATGCTTCCGGAAGGGAAAAAATCCCACTTCCGGTTTATTAAAATTAGTGATTTTTTTTTATTTTAATCACATTGATACAAGAATTATACTTGCATTTTTTCGTGAAGACCACACATGTTTAAGGGGTCGAAAAAAATAGTGGAAGAAAAATCGAACAAGAGTAAACTGCCACTTCCGGTCGACGGACGCTTACCAAATTTTATACATAACTTGGTATTGAGCCTTAACTGATCGATATGAAATTTCAGTTCGAATAATCAAAAGGCTTTTGAGAAAAACATAAAAAACCTCGATTCTCTAGAGTAAAAGTACTACTTCCGGTTCAGATAAAAATATTTAAAAAATATAAAATTATAAAAATTATTATTTCTAGTACATGCAAAAAAAATTCAGTCCGATTCAGTTAGTAGTTTGGGAGAAAATCGAATTCAAAAACTTAAAAAAAAGAGGACACCTATAAGGGGAGGTACCATTTCCGGTCAACTTAAAAATTTGAAAAAAATTTACGTAGTGTCTATAAGAATTTCATTAACCGATACTAAGTTTTGGTTCGATAGGACTAACGGTGTTGAAAAAATCCCCAAAGTACACAGACACACACACAGACACACACACAGACACACACACAGACACACATACAGACACACACACATTTTTTCTAGATCATTAAAACGTGATCAGTAATCGATTCTGAGTTCGAATCAGTCAAAATCTCGAGTTCGAATTTTCGCATGATCACAAAACTTCATCTATTGTTACTACGTACATAGATAAAGTAAAAATCAATGAAATCGTTGCTGCCGTCCCTGAATGTGATATTTTCCACCTTGAGGAGCGTAGATTATCGGATGTTATTTTAACATATTTATCTGGAAACCTGCGCTCATCATTACTTTCTTAATTTGAATGTGATGTATGAGTGGAATCTTAATCTTCCATTTGGGCCTCGCTGTGATTTTATTTTTTATTCATATTTTGTTTGATTTATTTTACTTTTTCTTTCTCTTAGTACATTTGTATGTACTATTTTAATTGTATTATTATTTTCCTTTTGTTACTTTTTTATTATTATTTTATTTTATCATGTTTTCTGCTTTCCAATTTTTCTGTTTTTTACTAATTTTACTTGTATTTATATCTTTGTCAAATGTAGGCCATTGTGGCGCATAAGGTTCTTCCTGTAATGCCACAATGGTTCAAAGCTATTAATAAATAAATAAATAAATTAGGTGTGCCAAAAATCAATGGTGCTACTTATTAAAATAGGTGTGCCACACATCAATGGTGTGTCTTATCTCTATTGGTTAGTTATCAATGACATAATTTTATTTTAAATAGCATAATATGTAAAAAATGTGCGCATTTAAGGCATAAACAGATAAAGCAGGACAGGTCGATGGCAACGATGGATTACAGCTTTAAAATCGCCATAGAGGGTCGACAAGTCGGCAGGAGTGCACATGTACATATAGCCAGCAGCATAGCTCGGACTTTAAGCTTCTGCTTACCGGCAAGAAGGTGCCGGGTTCTATCCCTGAATGAAAATTTTTCAGAGTATGCTGTTGGTCAGACCTGGATTTGTGACTCCAGGTTGATCGTTTCCTATCAGAGTTTGCCAATTTTCTCTGATTTCATTGTTGAAACGGTTCCCGGAAAAAAAAAATTGGCTAAAAATCCTTCCTACCTACTATGTCACCACTATTTGAAAAATTTGATTGATGTACAATAAAAAATTATGTACAATTCATAGATGTCTCGTTAATTTGCGAGTCTTTTCAGTGTCTCGCAATTCAACGACTTATAATAAAAATGCTGTATTTGTATTTGTAATTGGCCAGGACGGCGCATTGGGATTTACCTGTAAGGCCTTCCTGGTATATATGTAAAAATAAAAATAATAAAATAAAATGTAAATATGTCTTGTCGGCATTTATACTTCCCATAAAATAAAAACGAATCAGAGAGCTTTTCATTAATTTGTTATACTTACTTTTAAAAACAGGTATGAAATTTGTATATGCCCTAACAAATGTGCATTCATATGTGCAGTTGCAAGCACCATATGAAAGATATAAAAGAAGTACATCATTATTTTCCACGTTCGGTACATGTTTTATCGGCCGTATTGGAAAACGTGCAACACAAAATCGAGCAATAGAGATTTTACACCGGACAGCCAACCGCTCAGGATTTATTCCAATATGTCCAGAGGCGGCGCGTGTTATGAGCGTTACGATATTTTCGCACGGTGCTAAAAGCTCTAATGTTCGATCATACGGCGGTAATCAGATTTTATACATTAAATAACCGGAACGGTTAAATACCGTCAAAAAAAAGAATCTAAAAAAGCTCGTTATTTTTGATGACAGGCGCTCGTTTATTTTAATCTTTTCAATGTGGGTTTTTTGGAAAGTGGAAAGTATCGATCTTGGTATTAGTATATGTACATAGAATATCAAAGGTCAACTTGAAACTCTTATTCAAATAATGTAAATTGAAATATAATATTTATTCGGTCCTAGATATACAGGGTGGTCCCCTGTACATGTCTGAGCATTTTCCCATAGGATTTGCAAGCGATCTGGGAGGCTGTGATACCTTTGAACTTACAGCAAGTGGTAATCTTGCAGAGAAACGGTAAACCGGTATGGTAACTGCACTCACCACGATGTCCAACCATAGGTCACGACTTGCCCATCCAAGATTTATGAATTTGTGGTATAAACTTTATATCGATTCATATTTATGACTCAATATATCGGCACTTAATAGACATAAATGACTATAAACGTGTCGATTTGACTCTTGACATCACTAGTATATTATATAGATGGATTTATGATTATCTGTGCTACACCAAATCTCGAAATTTTAAAAAGAATGCTTAGTTGAAGACGCACGCTTATTGAATTTTACATGACATTATCAAAATATTTGCCAATTTCATGATATATTTATTTATTTATTATTAATTAAAAAGCAAATTGCTAATGAATTAATTCACAATTAACAATTTTAAACTAAAACTAACAACTATAATATAACAAGATAATATTATATAATTCCAAACATAGCATTTTATTATATTAACCTTTGAAGGACGGCAGCGTCGAGATCGAACGAGTGTCCCTAACCGGGGTCGAGAAAGACCCCAGTATTTTTTAATCAAAATACATATTTTCTCAATAAAAATGGGTTCAATATATACATATCATATTAATTATTTTATATTTCAACATAAAAAGTTTAAGTCCTATAGCATGTTTTTGGCTATTTTTGTATTAAAAAATAAGTATCGATATGCAAACGCACATACATATTTAGGTTAGTCTAACAGGCGACTCAATAGCCACGCGCCAAAAGCGACGAAAACAATAGCTTACGAAAATATAGCCGTCTCTTTCTCTCGCATTGATTCATCGATCAACAAGAATATGCAAGCGAACAGTCAAAAACATGACTTATCGCTACCTCCTTTAAATCATACTCTGTAATGTAGAAATGTATAAATGTATTTTTTTTACGATGTACCCTTTTTTTAAATCATACAAAATAGATTTGTTGTTGTTCATTCTAGGAATACAAGAAATATAGGGTGTATGTATAGCTTTGAAAACCACATAGTTATTACGAAAAATGTAAAATTGGGGCTCTTGCATATCCCACTTCGGTGAGGGAGGGTTAAAGTTACATATATAATTACGTCATCTTCCACAGAGGTATCCATTAACACCCCTCAAGAAAGCAGCTCTAATGCTCTCAGGAAGGCCATATTCCAGAATTGTTATATACTTTTTCATGAAATGGACAGACAAAGCAGACAGGGGCGCTTCCTGTGATTTTTTATTGAAACTTATTCAAATGAAATTTTACTTATAAAAAAACCATGTGTTGTATCGATTTATATAATAAAAAAATATACATAAAACTAGTATTTATAGAGTTATATAGTTGATTTAAATATTTGTAATATTCTTTGAGGGTTTGTTCGACGATTTCTTCTTGTATTAATCTAAAGCTATTGGTTTAAATACTCGGGTTAAAATCGTGTATATAAAGCAGTTTTATATTAAATATATACAGACAGAATAATAAATGAACGTCAAATAGTAAGATTTACAGACTACATATATCCGTAAATAGCAAAAATGGAAATGGTTCAAAGCGATGAAATTGTATGATTAAAATTGACATTTTGCAATTTCCGTATTATTTTAATATTTGTTTGCCCACAGTATCGTTTATTACAATATATTGCTTTGAATATTCAAACGAACCGAATCACATTTTAAATGAAAAATAATTAGTGGACGCGCAACGCAAAAAGCAAATTTCACATATAATGATCAAATTAGCATAGAAATGCTTCGTGCATATACATAAATACACATAATACATAGTCATGTTCCAAAACGAAGTTTATCTATGTATTTTTTAAATTACTTGATTAATAAACCAAGATTTCTTTATTATCATAAAACGTTACACTTATGTTATTGGTAGATACATATATTCAAAAACTATTATGGAACGATGGTGAATTTAAAATGCGATACGTAGAACTTTTTACTAACTTGGTTCACTTTGTTCTACTGCTGTGCTTAGCGTCACTTGCGGAGTCGATATTAATGACTACCACTCTCGGAGTCTCGATGGTGATGACTACTACTCTCGGAGTCTCGATAGTGATGACTAAATTATGTGATCAAATCGTGATCTATATATATATATATATATATATATATATATATATATATATATATATATATATATGTATATGATTATTATCTTTTGGGTTGGGCAAAGTCGGGCATTCCTGGTCTGGGCAATGTCCGGCAATCCTGTCTTATCTGTCTATCCCTTTACAGAATTTTAATGGACTTGTTACTCACGTATATGAATGTGAGAAAGTGAATTTGATTATTGTGGGAACAACATTGATAAGCGAGGTACATAACAATATGTACATACCATAAATTTGTAAAATAAATACATTTAAGCCACTAACTATTTCACCTCAAACAATTTTAATATTCAAATAATAATAAACGAATCTAAACACCGAGCACTCGAGCAAGTAAATAAATGAGTCGACGCTACTGTAATTAAAAAAGATAAATTTACCACGCCGCGTTAATATTTGCACAATTTCCTCTCAGACGGCGTATATTTTCTCCTTTTTTTTCATATTATTATTTTAATATTCCGTCGAGCAAATGGAAGTAAATAAAAATATCGGCAACTTGGCGGGTAAACGTCTGCTCGCCCAAATTGCCCAGAAATAATTCGCGTTAATAATAAGATGAAGAATGAAAATTTGTTTTCGCAAACAGCACAGAACCGCAGCATGGAAAGAGGCGGGGGACGAGGCTCGGAAAAAAGGTTATTCATAAATATCTTTCAGGTCAAAACTTTTCCGAATAAAAATAATTTCACGCTCCGATCAATTTCAATCATGTAGCGGGTCCCAGATAACCGGGAGGACGACTATATAAATTCATATATAAATCTGGATACGAGTGTGTGTGTGTGTGTGGGAGTGACGAAGAAATACGAGCCCATATATTTCGCTTTAGAAAATATTCATATTCAGCGAAGCGATAAACTTCGGTAAAATCGAAAAAGCGAGAACCCGATAATTCGAATACGACTTGCATCGAAAATGCACGAAACCAATTCCGATCCTACATAGACGCCATTTGAATAATCGCACGTATCAATCTGTAACTACACAAGTTTATAAAAAAAGGCGTATAAATCATTATAATCGCACTGGCGAAAACAATTGTTAAATATATGTTAGTATTTAGCACCTCGATCGCTATCGATTTTTTACATCTCATTGTTTCTAATTCACAATCGAAACTTCGAAATGTGCATTGTTTAATTTGAAATTATGGGCCTGGATTCAACAAATTTACACCTTAATTGAACAAAGGAAAAACTCCTTTGTTCTCTCATTGCTAATTAAATTAAATTTTACAGAATGAACGAGTGAATTAAAATATTATAATCAAGTATTAACTCACTTTGATCCCTTGTTGAGATTATCTTAGAACTCCCAGTTAATCTGAAACAAATAAAGGAGAGGTAAATTATAAATTGCGCATTCAATATTGTTCTTGTTGTTGCCTACTGTAAAATTTAATGAATTATTATAAAACTAAAATTAAATTTATTATTAATCTTTTTATGCATATTATAATTATTATTAATATTAAAAATGTTTCATATACTTCCATTTAAAGCTTTAGTCTCACTATCTAAAATATTCAACGCATGTTTACTCACCGGGTATTTCCCAGAATACTGGAAAACAGCCAACGTAATTCCCATACTTAAGCCCGATAAAATCTCAAAAAACCCGGCCAATTATCGACCCATTAGCTTACTTTGCACGCTTTCAAAAATTCTGGAAAAAATAATCTACACACGTTTACTTAAAGTCGTAAATAAGAAATTAATAAATGAACAATTTGGATTTCGCACTGGACATTCCACGACCCAACAACTAACAAGACTAACTGAACACGTGACGAAGAACTTTAATATGAAGAGAAGTACCGGAATGGTATGTCTCGACATAGAAAAGGCCTTCGACACGGTTTGGCACGATGGACTCATTCATAAGCTCCTTATTAACAAAATACCAAACTACCTAATTCTCATCATCAAATCGTACTTAACTCGTAGAAAGCTAGTGGTTAGCGTAAATAATGAATTATCGTCTCCAAAAATAATCGCAGCTGGCTTTCCGCAGGGGAGCTTGCTTGGCCCACTCTTGTTCTCCATATATATAAATGACATACCTATTCCAAAAAACTGTCACATAGCCCTATATGCAGATGATACAGCTTGCTTCACAAGTAGCAAAAAACCAGACACTATTCTTAAAAATCTTGAATTTGCAATTAAAACAATGACTGAACACTTCACTAAGTGGAAAATTCAAATTAATCAAACCAAAACAGACGCCATATTCTTTAGTGTTAGAAAACATAAGCCAAGTTCAGATCTGAAAATCCCCTCTGGAGAAAGTCTGAAATGGCAGTCAGTAATAAAATATTTAGGAGTAACGTTTGATAAAAGAATGAGATGGGCACCTCACATTGAGGCAGCGAAATGCAAGGCGATGCGGGGTATATCCTCAATATATCCAATATTTAATCGCCATAGTTCTTTATCAACGCTAAATAAAATAAAATTATATCGCGCGCTCATATTACCATTATTAACCTATGCTTCACCTGTATGGAATAACGCCTCGAATACTAACCTTTCCAAGCTCCAAGTAATACAAAATAAATCCCTTAAAATAATTTATAATACACCCATATATACTAACCTGAAAAAACTGCATGCTATATATAATATTCCGTTTGTTACAGACATTACTAACAAACTAACCAGTAGATTCTATGAAAGAATCACTAATAACCATACTAACACACTTGTGAAGAGTCTCGGTGATTACAACAAAATGTCTATACCCTTCAGGTATAAACACAGATTACCTAAACACAATCTGCTTTAGGTCATCGACTTTAGATAGTCTTTAATTAATATTATGTATTAGATGTATTATGAACATTTATAAGGATTGTAAATAGGTTTTTGAGCTCTTTTTCCTATTATGCTTTAGATTAACATTAGAATAATATAATACTGTAATTACTAACCAAATTAAATTAAAATTGTAAAATAGAAAATGATCAGTAGATCAGTAGCTATTAAAATAGATATAAGATGTATTGTGAACATAATTTCGTAATAATAAAAAGCATTTAAAAATCAAAAAATATACTCACACTTACAATGAACATAACAAGTATATGTATATGTTACAGTAAGAGTGTGAAGCTCAAATCAGTATACCTATACATTGACTAGGAAGTGTATGCATCATTAAAATCACCCAGTAACAGTATAAATATACGGGAGAATGAATGAACCCGTTTACTAGTAAATTCATACACTAGCGATCCGTACGCAGTAAATATTTACGAATGGAATAGCAAGTTGAGATTCTTAACAAGTATATTAGTCGGCCTATGACAGATCAAACTAAAAGCTGAAAGAATGCGATATTATATCGAAGAACATATTATTAATGAACAAAGTAAAATGTAACCTAACCTAACCTAAAATCGTAGGTAATGCGGATGTACTATAAAACTTCTACAGTGGATTTGACCTTGTTAATTGTTGTCTAATTCGTATCGATTCAACAATAAATTAGTTATTTGAACACAACCATTTAGTATATTCTTGCGCATAACATTTATTGGAAGAGCAACGTCAAACTTAGGTCAGCTGTCAAACCACACAAATTTCATTCTTAAGCAGATTTACTAGTGCACAGTAGCAAGTGCAAGAATTTGCGCGTCAGAGTGTACCGTGTCTAGTAAGAGTATCTGCAGAATTTAGCGTCATAAGCCTTAACTAAAAACCAAAGCTAGTGTACACGTTTACTAGACAGTGTATACGGATTCGAAATTTGACGCTCTTACTGTAACATATACAAATTTACTGAACTACATATAATGTACATACATATATAAACCATAATAATGTAATTACATCTCAAAAAATTATGAGCTTTTTGGTCGAGCCATAGTTGAAATCCGTGTAATCTAAAATTTTATTTCGAATTATTTGAGATATTTTTTTCTTTATTCATATACGAAGTATCAATACATATTTGATTGTGAAAAATTCAAGATTTTGACTAACATTGACATTGGGAAAAGTCGATTTGTTTTGAATCTTGTGACATTTTGTTTTTAAATCAAGAAGGGTTTGTATACATGATTAAATTGACATGTTTGGATCAAGTGTATATTTAAATAGGTGTGACTAAACGACAGTTTATTTCGGCGCAAATATGGTTAAAATCTCATAACGAGTCTTACTAACACCTGTTCCACGTGTCCCTTCATTAATTCAATCCTACATGTTGCAAATAAATCATATTCCCTATATTTTACATATATGAGTGTGTATATATTCCATATTAGCTCGTTTAATAGTATAGGATGAGTTCTGAAAGCGAGCTGAAATACTGATTGAATATATGTACGTTGAGTATTCAAATGATGCAATATGGGCGACATTACTGTCGGGTAAAACCTTCTGATATTTATATAGGTAATCGTCGCACATTTGAAATGGTAATTTTTGGCAGGTGGGGATTTTCAGACAGGTGTCGTCGTGCAAACATCATCACCACGAGCCGGAGGGCAACGCAAACAGGGCGAGTTTCAACCGCTGAAAACTCGACAGCCCTTCTACTCCATCCACATCGTAGATATAATACACCCCCCGCGTAGATGTAGGAGTACGTGCGAGGTTGTGTAGCCAAAGGAAATCCGTGGAAAATCTGGCGAAAATCCGTCGATCGCTCCCTGGGAAAACTGGCGGTGGAAATGCATTTTCCGGTCGGCGAGTACGGCGGATATGGTCGGGAGCCACCCCGCAGATAGGCTTGACGGATGGCGCATTTAATGCGAACCGAAAACACGTCAGATTACCGTGAAATTTTCCAACGGAAAATGCGTATTCTATTCAAATTCTAAGCCGCGGAAATGGCGAAGCACTTCTTTGACCATTTATTGAAATATTTACACTAGAAATACATTGAATTTAAAGAAATACATTTTTGGAGCAGGGACAGCAAACATGCAGCTACATAACCTACACAATTGATAAAACTATAAATAGGAATAAATTAATAATAGGTAGAGTTAAGAAAGCAAAAACTGCAGGAGGTGTTTTCCACCAAGGTTTCAAATATATAATGCCCTTCCTGAGAGCATTAGAGGTGCTAGTAACATTGGTGCTTTCTTGAGGGGTGTTAATGGATACCTCTTTGGAAGATATCGTAATTATATATGTATATATGTAAGTTTAATAAAATGTTGTGTATAGAATTGTATTATATTATTTTAGGGTCACTAATTATAGTTTTGTTAATTTTTGCTATGTATGTTATTATGTAGTTAGTTTAAGTTTAAAATTGTTAATTGTTAAAGAATTTGTTAGCAATTTTCAATTTAATAATAAATAAATAAACAAAACGCTTTGAAAAAAAAAAGTGTTTTGTCTGTTTTCCACTTGAGTTTCAACTACTCGTATATAATAAAATTTATTTTATTTATTATATATACAAACATTTCTACTATACCGGTCTCCGTGACGAGCCAGAATGTTAAATTACAGAAAACGCAAATATCGGAAGGCAAAGATCGAAAATCGAAAGATCTTAAGTTGAAAGATCAAAAAAAAAATGGTGCATGGTAAACGGTACATACTCACGTACATACTCACTTAATTTGCACGAGCAGGATACAACAGGAACAAGAGGAACAAGCTTATCCTCCCGTATTAATGTGCGCGCGCAGAATACGGGAGGAAAAGCCTAAAGCCTAAGATATAATAATAACTCATAGTGTGCAATTGAAAATTGAATAGGAAAGCCAATTTTACAGGAACCGTTTCAATGATAATCAGAAAAATTGGTAAAACTCTAATAATAAACGATCGACCTCAACAAACCAAGGTCTGGCCAACAACGATACTCTAGTGTAAATCAAACCCGTGACACCTTGCATGAAAAAATACATCACTCACCACTAGACCACGCTACTGGTTGACATATATTGATTATTCAATAGTCCCTCCATAATCAAACATACATAATATTTTATCATTTTAAAAACATAATGTAGATATGCCATGCATACCCGTGAAGGTAGAAATTTTCTTTAAGCGTATTTCTTTTTTTCTAGATATTTTAATATACACGTAGGTATGTATTGAAATCGAATTGTCAACATTGTTGAATCGAAATGCGTCTCGGTCCAATTTAATTATGTTGAAGGCACCCACTCCATTCCCTCCAAGTACGAAACGTCACGTATCCGAGTTACTTCGAGGGCTCGTCACGTTCGTCATAGTACTACCTGGTATTCCCAAGACACGTATTTTGCAAGCACAACTGAAAATTGCACATACGCTTTTCGAGAATTTGGTATGTGAGCGTGGTATGTGGTGTTTGCTGCAACACGAATTTATCATACAATTCTAAAATAGGACGCAGCCAATAAACCATACTACAATTTGATTTATGACTCGGTCACAGTTGTGTGTATTATATCTTATATCTAATCTATAATTTGGAAAGAGACTTTGTATGTAAATATCCTTGGTCGTCGTCGTCGTCGTCTTCGTCGTCGTCGTCGTCGTCCGTAGATCGGTGACGTCATCGAACACGTGATTCGATTTTTTTTTTTTTTCGATCCATGGGCGCCGATTTGTTTTTTTCGATTCAATGGATTCACCCCCGCGGGGGCGCAAAGCGAGTAGTTTCATGGGGCCCCGCCAGGGGCGCCACAAGGGGCGCAGCCCCGTGGGGCTCAAAAGGGGGCGCCACAAGGGGCGCAGCCCAGTGGGGCCCCGAAGGGGGCCCGGGGGGCCCAGCCTCATGGGGCGCAGCCCCATGGGGCTCAAAAGGGGGCGCCACAAGGGGCGCAGCCCCGTGGGGCCCCGAAGGGGGCCCGGGGGGCCCAGCCTCATGGGGCGCAGCCCCATGGGGCTCAAAAGGGGGCGCCACAAGGGGCACAGCCCCGTGGGGCCCCGAAGGGGGCCCGGGGGGCCCAGCCTCATGGGGCGCAGCCTCATGAGGCTCAAAAGGGGGCGCCACAAGGGGCGCAGCCCCGTGGGGCCCCGAAGGGGGCCCGGGGGGCCCAGCCTCATGGGGCGCAGCCCCATGGGGCTCAAAAGGGGGCGCCACAAGGGGCGCAGCCCCGTGGGGCCCCGAAGGGGGCCCGGGGGGCCCAGCCTCATGGGGCGCAGCCCCATGGGGCTCAAAAGGGGGCGCCACGAGGGGCGCAGCCCCGTGGGGCCCCGGGGGGGCCCAGCCTCATGGGGCGCAGCCCCATGGGGCTCAAAAGGGGGCGCCACAAGGGGCGCAGCCCCGTGGGGCCCCGAAGGGGGCCCGGGGGGCCCAGCCTCATGGGGCGCAGCCCCATGGGGCTCAAAAGGGGGCGCCACAAGGGGCGCAGCCCCGTGGGGGCCCGGGGGGCCTAGCCTCATGGGGCGCAGCCCCATGGGGCTCAAAAGGGGGTGCCACAAGGGGCGCAGCCCCGTGAAGCCCCGAAGGGGGCGCGGGGGGCCCAGCCTCATGGGGCGTAGCCCCATGGGGCTCAAAAGGGGGCGCCACAAGGGGCGCAGCCCCGTGGGGCCCCGAAGGGGGCCCGGGGGGCCCAGCCTCATGGGGCGCAGCCCCATGGGGCTCAAAAGGGGGCGCCACAAGGGGCGCAGCCCCGTGGGGCCCCGTAGGGGGCCCGGGGGGCCCAGCCTCATGGGGCGCAAGCCCTAATAGGCATTAACTAAGGGGGGCGAAGCCCTAGACGGCAATTAATCATGGGGGCGCGGAGGGGCGAAGCCCTAAAAGGCAACTGATCATGGGGGCGAAGCCTTAGACGGCATTTAATCATGGGGGCGCGGAGGGGCGAAGCCCTAAAAGGCATTAACTAAGGGGGGCGAAGCCCTAAACGGCAATTAATCTTGGGGGCGCGGGGGGCGAAGCCCTAAAAGGCAACTGATCATGGGGGCGAAGCCTTAGACGGCATTTAATCATGGGGGCGCGGAGGGGCGAAGCCCTAAAAGGCATTAACTAAGGGGGGCGAAGCCCTAAACGGCAATTAATCTTGGGGGCGCGGGGGGCGAAGCCCTAAAAGGCAACTGATCATGGGGGCGAAGCCTTAGACGGCATTTAATCATGGGGGCGCGGAGGGGCGAAGCCCTAAAAGGCATTAACTAAGGGGGGCGAAGCCCTAAACGGCAATTAATCTTGGGGGCGTGGGGGGCGAAGCCCTAAAAGGCAACTGATCATGGGAGCGAAGCCTTAGACGGCATTTAATCATGGGGGCGCGGAGGGGCGAAGCCCTAAAAGGCATTAACTAAGGGGGGCGAAGCCCTAAACGGCAATTAATCTTGGGGGCGCGGGGGGCGAAGCCCTAAAAGGCAGTAACTAGGGGGGGCGAAGCCC
This sequence comes from Arctopsyche grandis, assembly GCF_051622035.1. Lineage (NCBI taxonomy): Eukaryota > Metazoa > Arthropoda > Insecta > Trichoptera > Hydropsychidae > Arctopsyche > Arctopsyche grandis. The sequence continues at coordinate 32,006,981 of NC_135362.1, forward strand.
TAGACGGCATTTAATCATGGGGGTGCGGAGGGGCGAAGCCCTAAAAGGCATTAACTAAGGGGGGCGAAGCCCTAAACGGCAATTGCTCATGGGGCGTGGAGGGGCGAAGCCCTAGAAGGCAAAGGCTCAGGGGGGCGCCGAGGGCGAAGCCCTAGAAGGCAAAAAAAAATTTTGATTTTTTTTTTTTGATTTTTTAAAAATTTTTTTTTGATTTTTTTTTTATTTTTTTTTTATTTTTTTTTTTTTGATTTTTTTTTTATTTTTTTTTTATTTTTTTTTTTTTGATTTTTTTTTATTTTTTTTTTATTTTTTTTTTTAAATTTTTTAATTTTTTTTTAATTTTTTTTTTTTTTTAATTAAATTAGCTTAGTCATGTTTAAGCGGTTTATATTATAAACACTGAGCGAAGCCGGGTAATACAGCTAGTAATATATAATTTCGAAAGAGACTTTGAATGTATGGAAGTTTTGGTTCGTAGAATCCGTGACGTTAAATTTAATAAAAAAAAACAAATGAATATTCAAATAAATTTAATAAAATATTTACTACAGAGAAATGTTATAATAATAGAAGTAGCTTTATGCGTTTTATTGTTGTCAAGTGACGATCGTCCACAGAAATTCCTAAATAATTTTAGCATCAGTCATATTTATTGCTTGGTGCTCGACGTATGTACATACATACATATGTCCGATAAAAACTTGTCTGGGCAAGGGCAATTGCATCGTTAAAAATTGCACAATGCATTCAAAAACACACAATAAACAACGTGGGATACATTTTTATAAGTAAATTGATCATTTAAGTAACATATTATTCAATTAACATCGTAGTTTGACAGTTTTTAAAAGTGTTATGGCGATCGCCCGCATTTTACATAACGTTTCAGGGGTGGCACCAGAGAATTGTAAAAAATATTTTAAATAAATGTAAAAACAAAGTTCTTAGTGGCGCCGAATACTCAATTATATTAATGACAATTATATAAACATCGTTAATTTTATATTAAACATATTTTTGTTGAAACTATACATTACACGTTAATTTAAGAGTTCCCAAGGACAGACAAATACAATAAAGTGGATAAAAATAATCCGCCAACTGAGAAAAGAAACGGATTGGACACCAACACCACCATATACTCAAATTATAAATAAATCTATATCAAAATAAAACTTTAATTTCTGTAGTGAGTATGTGATGACCCTGATTGTATTCCGTGCGTTTTAGCGTAGTTATGGAGATGTATCGCGTAATATTGAAACAATTTATTTATTCGTAAAGGCGCTTCTATTATTATAACAAATCTCTGGTTTACTATTAGATTAGCCACGTTTAAACGGTTCATATTACAAATACTAAGCGAAGCCGAGTAAAACCACTAGTATATTACCTATATGAAAATATATTGCAGGCGTGTGATAAAATTAATGGAATAATAGCGTAAAATCGTTAATTTCGGCAAAAAATCAATGGAAAATTTTAAAACCTTTAACTTTATTTCAAATAAGTGGTGTTACTTGGCTTCGCCCGGTAAATGGAAATGAAATGAAAACCATGAAAATATCTTTTCCATTAAATTTATTTGATTCGAAAAAAAATAATATTATTTAACGACCGACCAATCACAAACAAAATCAGAAATGACATTGACGACAACCAATTAGAAACGAATTAAAGACGCCGTTTCGGTATTATACAATGTATATAAGATGTAAATGAAACCACTCACTGAGTAATTTATTGAGATATAAATTTCTCGCCGTATAAATCGACTTCTAGAAATCTTTCGACAGTTGAAATAGGGTCATATTGACAATTGCTTCATCATTTCGCAACAAAGTGAAAATATTGTGTGCGATCTAGGCTTTTGTTCGAATTATCTAACTAATTGTATTAAATAGATTGTAAACAAAAACCTTATCATATCCTCGTCGTTAAAGAAGATTCATCTAATTGATCAGCAAAATGCTTAAGCAATCGAGCAATATGATTGGCCTCTTTCAGTATGTGTATGCCTATTTCTAAAACATGTATTTGAATGAAATTAAGACTACATCTGCGATTAGATTTGCAATACCGTTTAAAGATTAACAGCAAATACCGAATAAAATGTTTGGAACAAATTACTGTTAGGCTTACAATAGGCTTGAAATTGAAAAATACCGGAAAATTAGCGGAAATAATTGAAAATTTTAGTAAATTCGCATTCCCTCGTATAGTATACGTGTATAAAATATCGAAATTGGCAAATATAACTGTAAAAAAATTCATTAAAAAGAAAACCGTTTATTTCTAAATCAACAAGTAAATATTGAAAGTAAAATAGCCACTTTGTAAGAACGTCACAGAGGACATTTTGTAAAGCGACACTAGGGGCTTTTTTTTTTCTTTACATTTTCATCCATTTTCCTCGGAATTCGTTCGTACCTGTATCCACGCGAATCTGTCATCGCATACGATATTTTGACAATTGTACGTATTATATACAAAATGTACGTGTAAATTAACCCTCTTTTGTGGTGCGGCCCTTTGACGTTTATAAAATGATCTGATATATGTATTTGTTCGTACCTTTTTTTATTATCCGTGACACGTTTTAATCTCCGGTCGACCGTAATGACGCTTTCGCATGTCGACGATCCGCAACACAATTTATCGACGTTTGTCACCGTAGAATAATATATTGTAAATTATATTTATGTATTTCTACTGCGAGAAGCCACTCTTTTTCATTGTTGTTTGATAATTCACGAAAGCCATGAAAAATTCAAACGGACCACTCACCCGCTGAAACATTGAAATTTGAAACTTCATATTTTGAATGAGGGAATTATTATTCCTATTAGGAAAAGCGGGGGTAAATATTGCACGCCTTTTGGCATTATAAATGTGAAGGTTTCTTCGCGAGTGTTCAAAGTATCGCATTATGTCGTAGAAAAACACCACAAAAAGGGAGTTTCAAATTACAATGATGTATTATATTTCTGAATATGCTTATCTTGTCTGCTCTTCAAATTTCACGCTCAACATGTTTTTAATGTAAATACTTCATTTTGTACGCCAAGCTTTAATATTTTTTGCGCACAATGCACTTCGCTTTGTAATACATATGTATTTGTATAAGTATATGCTTATCAGCCGTTTTCAATTAGATAAACATATGAAAAATACGTTTGGTATATTAAATATTAAAATCATGGAAGAAAATTCGGCAATTATTTCCGTTACAAAATTTTGTGAGAATGGATCTAATGTAAATGTGCCAATTATATTATCCGAAGTATTTGCAGATATATCTTTAAATAAACAATGGCTGAAAAGCATTATCTTTACAGTAAAGTAATTCGACTCATTTAAATTGAAAAACAAATAACACTCAATTAGACTATAGTATACGTATGTACATATATAGGAGATATATGTAAGTGGCTGAAAAGTATAGCTTTTTTATATTTAAAATGAAACAATCCTAAACAGATTTTATTGCATCTCGAATTCTGATATATAAAGGCTTAAAAAATGTGCATTAACATTTTTTTCAGTGGACTAAATTTTTAGTCTAAAAGTGCAATAAAAAGCGTATTAAAAGTATAATATTAACAAATTAATACAACAGTATATTCGATAATTTTTTATGAATGGTGGTCAAGTATATATTCAATGAAAATATACTTACATAGACGAAGTTAAAAATACGCGATTGATCCAAATAATAAACAGGTTCTTATAACATATTGCAATAAAAAATGGTGTGAAGTTCCAACAAATAAATAAGTAGGCTTATATTATATTAAATACTAGTGGTTTTACCCGGTTTCGCTCGGTATTTCTAATATAAACCACTTAAACATGACTAATGTAATAGTAAACATTTTATTAAATTTATTTGAATAGTTTTAGTTTAAATAAATTTATTCGAATACTCATTTATATTTTTTATTAAATTGACTGTCACGAACAAACAAACATATATACTTTCGAAATTATATATTAGATATCATACGAATGTATGTATGTGTTTGGTGAAAACGAGCCATTTCCTGAGCGACATTTGCGAGAAATGTAATTATTCGAACGATATCGACTCGAAAGAAAGATACTTGCGACACGGTGAGAGATAGGAAATGTATAAATACGCAGACAGATGGGCAAAAGCGTACACATAGATACAGATAAAAAAAGACAGAACGAAAGAAAGAAAGAAAAACGTGGAAGTTTCCCTTGGCGTTTTCGCGGTGGGGACCAATTCGGACAATGGGGAAAAAGGATGACAAGGAGAATTAATGACTTATTCATGACGCGGCTTTTACGCAGAATTCAATTATACTTACGCCGAGACGAGTCTCGGTATGTATTGAATACAGCGAGCGCCAAAGGACGTGAAGGAAATGGGGAAAATGTACACGGTTATTACCATGCCCTCTCTAGATGATCCTTTCATCTATAGAGACTTGTCGGTGTTCAACATTAGCCCGATTCCTCAGACCTATGCTGATTAAACTTATTTTTCAGAACAAAAATTCGTAAATTTATATACATTCGTATACCTACCTGTTTTAATTGAGTTCAAAGTGAAGTATAATTAGAATAATTAACAGCTGAGAAGATAATTAATTTGATATCGGAGGAAAAAGTTTGAGATTACGCTGCGTGGGAAGTAGGAGTGTTTTATTTGAAAATAAATCGCCACACTAAAGGAAACCTCATTAGGATAGGTCGTATATCATGAGAACATGGTGGTGGCGTACTCGAGAGGATACCGAATATTTAGACATGTCTACACTCTATATTAAATATGTATGTTCCGCAGTATAATGAACTATTTAGATCTTAATATATGATTTCTATAAGCTGAAGCTAGAATTATATATACATTTGATTATGATTAGAGATCACAAAGTATGAAAACAAGTGGTTTTTTGAAAACTTTGTTTATTTATATCATATATTTTATTTTATTTTATTTTATTAATTGAAAAATCAACAGACAGGATGTACAGAGATAGGTATAAAAAACACAAAAAGTAAATAAATAATATATGTAACACCCGAGTCCAATAATAGATTTTTACAAAAATGAAAAAGATAAATATAAGGAAAACAAATTAAAAAGTAAAGAATAAAGGCATGACAAAATATGTAGTACATTGCATAATTAAACTATAGTATTAAAATATTTGGAAAAGGTTATAAGATAGAATATAAGAAGAAATTGAAATTTACAAATATAAAAAACAAATGAAAAAGGTAAATACAAAATAAACAAATGAAATGGAAAGGAATGAAAGCTATAATATGATTAAATAGCACATTACATAACTAAACTAAAGTATAAAAATAATGGAAATATTGGAAAAATAGAATAGAAGAAAAAATGAATCAATCGGTCAAGATTCTCTTGATGTTAGACCTGAATTGATGTAGGGAAATACCAAACAGATCAACCTCATTCAGCTCTCCGTTAAACATACGATAAACGCGCTGCAGATAAAAATATTTTTGGGAATTAGTATTGAAAGGATCAAGTGAAAAGAGTGTAACGCGTCTAGGGTATCGAACTGGGATTCTGAAATTAACCTTATTCAGTAAATCAGAACAATCAAGGAAACCATTTATGAGCTTAAAGAAGAATATAGCATCAGAATGTCGTCGCCTGACAGAAAGATTGTTAAAAGAAAGGATTTTTAAAATGTCGGAAACAGTAGAATGGGTATAGGTAGGAAAAAGGTAGCGTAAGGATTTAATAAATTTAAGTTGAACTTTCTCAATACAATTAATATGGGATAAATAAAAAGGTGACCAGATAATTGAGGCAAATTCAAGGTGAGACCTTACAAAGGAAAAATAAAGTAATTTTAGTACATAAGGATCATTAAAGGGTTTTGTTGAGCGGAGTAGGAATCCAAGAGATTTAAATGCTTTGTTGGTAATAAAAGAAATATGTTCAGAGAAATCTAGTTTATTATTGAGTATTACACCAAGATCCTTAATAGAAGATGACGTGTTAAGGATTGAATGATTTAATTGATATTGATTAGTAATAATTGACTTATTTCTAGTGAAATTTAAAATAGAGCATTTTTCTAGATTAATAAAAAGATCATTATTTAAACAATATATAGAGAATCTATCTAGATCTTCTTGTATCTTATGACAATCGTCTATGGTGTATATAGGTTTGTAAATTTTTAAATCATCAGCGTAAAGAAGTATAAAGGAATGTTTGAAGATGTATGAGATATCATTAATATAGAGTAAAAAGAATAAGGGACCTAAATGCGACCCTTGTGGGACACCGGAAGGAATATGTCTAAGTGATGATCTAAAACCATTGAGAATTATGATTTGGTGACGATTTAGTATATACGAAGAGATCCAACGAAATAAATTTCCTCGGATTCCAAGGGACCAAAGTTTATTGAGTAAAAGGTTGTGATTGATTTTATCAAAAGCTTTAGAGAAATCCGTATAAACGACGTCTATTTGGATTCGTTTGTCCATATAAGATGTGAGAGTACTAGTGAAATTAAGCAGGTTAGTCTCTACCGATCTCCCCTTAAAAAAACCATGTTGTTCAGGTATAATGTAGTTTTTGAAATTGGAGAAAAGGAAATTATAGATAATTTTTTCAAAGATTTTACTAATGACAGATAGTTTAGATATAGGACGGTAATTCTCAATAAGATTCTTATCACCTTTTTTAAAAATAGGGGTGATGTAAGATAATTTCCAATAGTCAGGAAATTTACCGTTCGACATAGAAAGATTGAAAAGGATTGTTATGGGAAGAGATAATGGGACAGCACATTTAACAAGGAAAAAAGAAGGCAAACCATCACAACCCGCACCAAGATTAACATTGAGAGAGTTGATGTGACTGAGTACAGTAGATAAGTCAAAATGAAAAGTAGATAAGTTACAAGAAGAAGTATCTGTATTAGAGATAGAAAGGTTAATGGTAGAATCACTATTGAAAGTGGAGTCAAAATAGTCAGCAAAAATGGTACAGATTTCAGAACCATGTGAAGCCGACTTATTTCCATAATACATTACGGAAGGATATGAAGAGGAGGTATTTTTTTTTGAATTTATATATGACCAAAATGATTTGGGATTAGTTTTAATATTATTTTGAATGAGAGAAATATAATTTCTAAAGCAGATTAAAGAATATTTTTTAATTCGAGCTCTTAATAGTGAAAAACTTTGATAATCTAAGGGATTTGAATAAATTTTAAATTTTTTATGGAATTTGTTTTTTTCTTTTATTATTTTAATAAGAGACGATGTAAACCAAGGGGGATATTTGGTACGCTTAGATTTAAGAGTAAAAGGGACGTGGCATTCAATAATATTTTGTAAGGTATCGTAAAATTTTTTACAAGCTAAATCAATATTTAAATTGGACAAAAGTGAATTCCAATTGATATCGCTTAAAATTGGAATAATTGTAGCATAGTCAGCTTTTCTAAAGAGGAAAGTTTTATTATAATTATAATTCAAGGGTGAAGATTTGTTGTAAATTATTGAGATGCAAAAGGATAAATGATGAGAATCTTCATGGATTAGCGTAGAGTCAGCACGAGAAATATATAAGGGGAAACTACTAATAGCTAGGTCAAGAATACGATTATTAGTATTTGACAAATAATTGTATTGATAAAGTTTATTATAAGATAAGAATTGAGTAAAGGAAAGGGAAGAAAAATTAATACAATTGGAAGGAAATAGATGCAGATTTGAGTCGTATTTTGTCCAATCAATAGTGGGAAGATTGTAATCACCGAGTAAAATGAATCGATCCTCTGGATAATTGGTTATTAGATCAGATACTTTATTTAAATGGGTAACTAATAGAGTTTGGTGAGAATTACCAGGAGGAATATAGACAGTACAGATATTTAGTTTAAAAAATTTAGTGGTAATAGTAATCCAAAGGTCTTCTGTGGAAGTTAACCAATTATTTTGAATGACAGAGGGTAGATTATTTTTCACAGCTATGATTACACCACCACCAAATATTTGGTTATGAAGAGAATAATCTCTGTCACGTCGAAACACCTGATATCTGGCATCAAAAAACTCACTATTATTGAATGAGTCATTTAGCCAAGTTTCTGATAGACAGATAATATCATAATTATTAACTAATACATTTTGAAGAAAAGAGTCAGATTTAGTTCGGAGACCTCTGACATTTTGATAATAAATGACAAGACGATTAGAAGACATTGTAAAAAAGGAAGTAGATAGAGCACGTAGTGATATAAATATAAATATCCATATGCATAAATGAAAATAGATATATGCATATAAACATACACATAACTGCATACACAGATAAAGATATGGAATTATTAAGCAAACCATCCTTGGTGATACCAGTTGAAATGCAAAGGTATACATGGACACAAATATAAAAACGAACTCGTACCTTTTTTAGTTTATGAGTAAAATATATGTAAATAGCATAGTTATATAGTAATAATAAAAATAATAAATTATATAGCCATACGTACATAATTGTTTGCACATACATTATAATATGTGATGCAGACCAGTAGACAATAAATGCATAGATAATTATTAGGTTATTAAAATTTAATATTGCACTTAGTCATTTGATTTTGCAAAGATCTGATTCTTTTGAGATTTGTATGATATTGGAGCTCGCACTTTTTCTAATCATGATCTTGCAATCTTTAACCCACAAGTAGGCGTAGTTATATTCAGTTTTCAATTGGCGTGCTCGCTTCAATAATAATTTATTCGTTGGTGTAAGGTGATCCGTTACGTATAGGGTGGTGGGCGGGCCTGGAATATTGATGTCGTTGGTGGTGATGCCGCGGCGGGCGCGCACGGCCGCCATCAGCAGGTCCTTACGACGGCGCTGAGTGAACCGTACGACCACTGATGACGTGCGCACACTCACATCGCTGTTGCCCTCTCGCTGTTGCTGTTGCTGTGAACCTGCAACGCCCTGGGACGGGTACGGCCGCACACGGTGTATGGTGTCAATATCTGTGTCGCACAATTTGTGACCCACGACAGCACATAAGTCATATAATATAGACACTAGATTTTCACCCTTTTTCATAGGTATGCCGGATATTTCTACATTGTTTTTTCTAGAGAATTGATCTTGCAGATTGTTTTCTTGTTTCAGTTCAACAATAGTATTTTGCGCCTCAATTAAACCTTTATTTACATCAGAAAAGCAGGAAATTTTCTTTTCAGCAGTGGTTAGTCTCCCATCAAATTCATCAGACTTAGCCTCTATTGTGAATAATTTATTGTTTATGTCTGTGATTACAGATTTTATGTTTTCAAACTTGTTTTCAAAAAACTGCCTATATATACAAAAATATATAGGCAGTTTGTATAATGCAAGCTGAAAATATAAAGTGCAGTTACTAATTGAATGTAGTTTATGACTACATTGGTCTGGGAAATGCAATTTTCCAGTTGGTGCATCTGCGTTATTTGAGTGAGAACGATGAAGAAAATGTCTTACTTTAGGTTTTGTTGATAATACTTGAAAAGTATAAAATTGAGTTAAATGGAAATACTATAATAGTTATTGTTTTGTTTGCTACATACTATGATGGTGAAATTTTAAGTATACTTGAATAACTATTATTAATTAGTGATTATTATTACTTCACAATATACATATGTATGTATATGACATGGTACATATGTAGAATACTCAATTAATCACAAGTAATGTAAATTTTTGTGTTTTGAAACCTTTTTATCGTCTTAAAATTATCCTCAGTAACCTTTGGATAACAAGCTTTACGAACTAAATGCACCAGTGACGTAATTCAGTAGTAAAGAGTATGAAATAAAAAGTTCAATTATAATCAATTGCTATTTATTATTTATTTAGAATTTGTTATTTCCTTTACTTCACTGTCGTTATATAATTACATATATGATTTTTGTCGCACAACAGAATATTATAGAGCATATTTTCTAGTTGTTCTATCATGACAGGTATGTAAATCAATTTTAATACGAATATAAATGCTATTTCCATTTGAAAATATAAATAAACAATACGTATATTATTTTCACTTTTTCTCTTACAATAAATAATGGTCGTAATAGTATTTATACCACTTATAAATGATGTACGATTTTTCAATGAAAGTGATATTTTACAATCGGAAAATCCTATATGAACGCATCGATTCAAACTAAAAATTATAAGGATTGTAAATAGGTTTTTGAGCTCTTTTTCCTATTACGCTTTAGATTAACATTAGAATAATATAATACTGTGATTCCTAACCAAATTAAATTAAAATTGTAAAATAGAAAATAATCAGTAGATAAATAGCTATTAAAATAGATATAAGATGTATTGTGAACATAATTTCGTAATAATAAAAAGCATTTAAAAATCAAAAAAAATCAAACTAAAAATTATTTATTTAACGTTTTTGACCATTTTGGCGTTACAGGAAGAACCTAATGCGCCACAATGGCCTAAAATTCTATTGATAACTGGATAAAGTGGAATTTTATTTAATTCTCATATAAAGACAATTTAATATATTATCCCTATTAATTCAATTCAGATTCGTGTAAATACGAGTAAAATACTAGTACGAGCTTTTAGCTTGCAATTTTACCGATTTAAAATTCATCACATTTCCAATTAACCCTTTTAAACGAAAACGAAAACAAAAAATTGTGTGGCCAAAGCACTATATGTCAATAAACATGTTTCAATAGAAAATACTCTATATAAAATAGTATTAAAAGTGGGAAAAAATCCCAAGTGAAAATACGTACTTTTGACTTTTGATTTGAACTGGACGACTACTTAGAGATTTGAAAGCTGAAAAGCACTTCAAATGAAAGATAAAATACCCGAATATAGATTCCAATATTCATTTTGAACAGGAAATGGACAAATTTTGAGACATCGACCGAAAAACACCAAGATATAGAAAAATCGCACGATTTAAAAAACACATATATCTCCGAATCTCAAGCCAATCAACATTTTTTATTACCAGATTCGTGTTTACTGGGCATAGATCTATAAGAAAAGTCATATCTCGTCTCTGAACCATTTTTCGTGTCGAACAGTGTTATTGACTATTTATAAAGAACCTGATATATGTATTATTATTATCTGTATTTTTTAGAAGAAATAAATTTGCATTGATACTTACTTTAATAAAAAGATACTGTCAATTTTTATAAAATATTTTTATCTTTGACTGGAGGGGATTATTTGCATGGGGGGTAAGTGTCCTAGAACCTTATAAGATACTTCAAGTTTCAATTCTGTTGTCAATGAAAAATGGATCAAAATTGGAAAAATGTACACGATATGCATTTTACGCAGAATAGAAAGATAAAATAGACTTAGCAATTGGAAAACGAGAGAGAATGCAAGTGGTGGAAATTTTCAACTGAAATATGAGGACGAAAATCAAAGTTTTCCCATCGTGACGAAATTTCGAATTACTTTCGTCGAGTTTCACGTTCGAAATTAACATATTGAACGATTTTCACAGACAACGTCCATAGAACAACTCAACACATTTTATACTCAATCGAAAAATAAGTAGACATATAGACGAAAACGTGTTTTTTTCCATGTCTATTTTTTCCCTTTCATATTAATAATAAATTAACGCTAGCTGGAATCCACGACACCACACGTTTTCGAGAACAAAAGGGTACGTAATCTAAACTCAAGTTTGTTAATACCGCACACACAACTACTGACAAAACCGAGTCGTAAACTAGCGAGCTGCTGTCATTGACTAGCCTTCAAACTTTAGACAAAGTCGTACATAAAAGACGTACATACAATATAACACACACGATACATATGAGACGGTATCAACCGTTCTTTAAAATACGCCAATGTCAATGAACTTCATATATTTGCATGCGAGAGTGATGAGCCAACGCTTCACTCACTTTTCACACGAAAGAAAAAAAAAGATAAATATAATGTGATATTAAAAAAAAAAATGAAAACGAGGCATTGTCTCTATAACAATACGTAAACGTTTGTTAAGGCAAATTAGAGTATACTTACTGTTGAGATTAAACACACAAACAAGAGCGAAATGTAATCTCAAATTATACTAATTAATAATGAAAATTTTCTCAACGCATACGTACACACACATATAGAATTAAATTTATGTTTAAGTAACTTTAATGAATTATATTTCAACATGATGCCATTACTGAATTTAGCCCTGAACTTAGACACCTACTTACATATATTATAGTCAGCAGTTTAGCACCGAGAGGTTACCGGGTTCGATCCCGTGCTAATCGATAATACTGCTGGTCAGACTTGGATTTTTTTGACTCCAAGTCCAACATGTAGAAATTTATTTCACTTTTAAACCTTAATTTGAAATTAATTCATTTGACATTTTAATCAAAAATATAATATACATATGTATTTTCAAAATCTGTTCTTTTTTTGCACAGCCCTATCAAAACAAATCGCATCTCCTTATTATTACATACCTCCATTGCATTTCACATGGCTTTCGTGTTAGTGGTCATGTTTTATATCTCTTATCTCTTATCCGATCGTTTTTATACTTTGCCATATTGCTCATTTTGGTCACCAATATACGTTAATGTATCGTCTGCCATTACGTTGGAGATAAAATATCGTATACAACGCGTTTTAAAAACGGGGCACGTAGGCCTTCTTGACGTTTAACAAGCGTTCGTCCCGTGTCTTCCATCTTTTTCGCCTTGATATGGCCATATCAGATTTTAATTGTTTAAACGCCTATAATTCACTCTATATTTTATAAAACTTGCTCTATGGGTTCTCGTTATCTCTAATATATAAATATTTATAGTTTTAACTCTCATATGTATGTATATATAAATTTCAAATTTGGCGTGTAGCTTCTTGTAAGGTAATTCACGATATATAATATATTGATTTTTGGCCAAATATGTCAGATCTGACATTTCACGACTAAAAGTATATCTCTTCACTGGGTTTTATCTGCGAGATAAGTATTCAATAAGAAGTTATGTTGTATATAATTGTTAATATGATTTACAATAAGCTTACATACATTTAGTTTTTTACAATAAGATTATTACTGATTAAAAGGTCCATCCGATATTACTACAATAACACGTAAAAGTATACAAAGTACATAGAAGAACCAACTTGATTGTTTCTTAAATGCTTTTTATTATTACTAAATTATGTTCACAATACATCTTATATCTATTTTAATAGCTACTGATCTACTGATCATTTTTTATTTTACAATTTTAATTTAATTTTGTTAGTAATCACAGTATTATATCATTCTAATGTTAATGTACAGCATAATAGAAAAAAAAGAGCTCAAAAACCTATTTACAATTCTTATAAATGCTCATAACACATCTAATACATAATATTAATTAAAGACTCTCTAAAGTCGATGACCTAAAGCAGATTGTGTTTAGGTAATCTGTGTTTATACCTGAAAGGTATAGACATTTTGTTGTAATCACCGAGACTCTTCATATGTGTGTATTAGTATGGTTATTAGTGATTCTGTAATAGAATCTACTGGTTAGTTTGTTAGTAATGTCTGTAACAAACGGAATATGGTTTATGGCATGCAGTTTTTTCAAGTTAGTATATATGGGTGTATTAAAATTATTTTTAGGGATTTATTTTATATCACTTGGAGCTTGGAAAGATTAGTATTCGTGGCGTTATTCCATACAAGTGAAGCATATAAATGTTCATAACACATCTAATACATAATATTAATTAAAGACTCTCTAAAGTCGATGACCCAAAGCAGATTGTGTTTAGGTAATCTGTGTTTATACCTGAAAGGTATAGACATTTTGTTGTAATCACCGAGACTCTTCATATGTGTGTTAGTATGGTTATGAAGAACCAACTTAACAATCCATAAACATTAATAGTCAATAATCCAACGCTAACGAATATATTACGGTATTTAGGTAGAGGCAAACTGACTTTCCATATCATGAAATTTAATATTAAATTACAGCCTGTTTTGTAGTGTTTGTGCTTTTTCCTTGAAAAGCACTCAGATTAAAAGGGCGCTCAATGAATATGTACATATGTACGCCACGAACTAGTTTAATTTGTTAGTTAGTGCGTATAAATTAGCAATAGTGTCTGAAACACGTGTATAAGTGTGCCGAAATTACACACAGTAGGCAATAAAAGTTTCGGGGAAAAGCTCCCAGGGAAAGCTCAGTCGGCAATATTGAAGTCGGTCGAAACTAGTCTCATATTTGACGTCGGACCTGGCCCACGATATTACCAAAGTTTCAGACGGGCCTGAAAGCCTTCAGCGGTCCCTCTCGGTTCGCCGAAAGACCCTCTCGACCCTGGGAAAACCGTCGGAAAATTTACGGCGGATGCCATTCGCTTGATTAAAAATCGTTTAACGGAAAAAATCCGATTCGCGAACATCTGTTACATGCGTACATATGTATGGGACGGATAATATGTCGCGAATTGCCATAATAAATTTCGCGTACGAGAAAAGCGGTGAGGATTCCCCAAAGAGGGTCGTCAACGTGTCAATTGGTGGGAATAACGAAAGCCTCTAACCTAGTTTCTAATTTGCATAAAGTCAATCAGTTAATGTCCGGCGGGCACCCTTGTCTCTACAGCTAGCCAGAAATAAGTGAAAAGGGTTAACGCAAAGGCATAAGTATATTATATAAAATTTTAGCTTCATCCCGAGGGTATGTTCTCAAGGGGAACACTAAAAGTATTCAATATTACGCTTATGTAGTTATCGAAATCAAGTATGTATATAAAATAAACACATACATACATATCTATATGTATACATTTGTTTCCCAAACAGAGTATGCGAAAAATATTCATAAATTTTGACCGATTATTGATTATTTTAGTCTCTTTTGTCGAATATAATAATAAAATAATATACTAATAATAAACTAGTGTTTTTACCCGGTTTTTCTCGGTATTTGTAATACGTATAAACCACTTAGACATGGCCAATCTAACAGTAAACATTTTATTAAATTTATTTGAATATTCATTTGTACGAACTACGAACTAACAATAGTTATATACAAAGTCTCTTTCGAAATTATATATTAGATGAATAAAGAATACTAATATGGAGGATACAGTTTTTGGAAGTGGGCTACTAAGAGGTATACAACTCAGGAATGGTCAGTAGTCGCTGATATAGAATATTATGTATGTATAATGCTCAAAATACATATGTACATGTTATACCAAGTTACTTTTACAGTACAGTTTGATAAAGCTTTTGACATATTTTATGATGCATTAATTAATACTAAAAAAGGTTTTATGACCAGTTCTACAAAATAGGATATACTCCACATTAGTACATATCATATCATATTGTGAACCTCAAAATTTCATTTTTTTTCAGTGAACTTTAACATGAAAACTGTTTTATGTGTGGCATTTTCATTCCACATTTCTCATTTTATTTTTACAGTATCGTTTTAAAATGATTCATATAAAGATTTATGTTTTAAAAGATAGCGTTAAGCATTGTTTTACACTAAAAATTGATTTATGAAGCTAGTCAGGGTAAATATTAATATTTATTTATGTACAGTTTTGGACCATTGTGGCATTAGAAGAAGAACCTAATGCTACAATGGACTACATATGAAAACAAAATACATACAAAAAAATAAAAAGAAAAAAGCAAAAGCAGAAATATATAATAAAAAAAAATACGGATTACCTAAATACAATCGATTTTTGGGAGTCTTTAATTATTATTATGTATTAGATGTATTATGAGCATTTATAAGAATTGTAAATAGGTTTTTGAGCTCTTTTTCCTATTATGTTGTACATTAACATTAGAATAATATAATACTATGATTACTAACCAAATTAAATTAAAACTGTAAAATAGAAAATGATCAGTAGATCAGTAGCTATTAAAATAGATATAATATGTACATATTGTGAACATAATTTCGCAATAATAAAAATCATTTAAAAATGAAAAAATAATAAACAAAAAAACAAAATAAAAATAATTCATAAAAATGAACATCAGGAAAAAAATAAAACATACAATAAAAAAAATCATATAACAAGAATATAGGGAATATTTTGCGTCTACAGCCAGAACCGATATATAAGAACCAGCCTTAAATATAAAACATCCGCATGAAATCCGAATGGAAGAGAAAAAAAATCTAAATTCCACTTATACATCACATTCAATTATAAAAATAAGGATGAGCGCAGATTACCAGACAAATATACTATACGGAGCTAAAATACGAGAGATACGATCAAAATTTTACTCATACAAGTTATCAATTAAGAAAATAATTATGAGCGCAGGCCAACAGACGAATAGGTATCTCCGATAACCTACGCTCACTGAAGTGGAAAATATCTCATTCAGACATGACAGCAACTATTTAATTAAGAAATTTGATAGCTCTTGGAATATACAGAGCTGTGTGGGCAATGGGTACAACCATCAAATGATGATGCACATAATTAATAGAGACATAAAGTCCCAACTGTTCCAATAACGACGGGAATGATGTTTTACGGCGTCGAAGCTGGGGAACAAAACAAATTATTGAGAAATATCTCCGAAGTTGAAGGGAATTATACCCAAGCATACCCAAAAGGAAGGGAGTAAGGTAGAGATATGGGTAATACCCTTTCTCTTTTCTATTTAATGGTAATGGTAAGCAATATTATTAAATTTTATGCCAAAAATATATCTCATATATGTACGTACATAGATAAGATCATTTTTGCAGTTTGTTTTTTTCTATATCATTTAAAATTTACGCAGGTAATATCAATAAAGATTATTTTGTCGAAAAATCGTAAAAAGATTCGACCATCTGCGACCGTTTTAAAAATAATAACCGATAATTCACGCACAAAAAAAAAAATAGCGAAATTCGGCTATACATTATTATTTCATTCGAGATTTTCTTCTATAACATTATACGTACCTATAATACACCTGAAACACAAACAACTCGTCATTTGTTTATACAAACATATATATTAATAGTACTCATCAAAAAAACATGTTCTTTTGAATTAAGGATTCGATTACAAATGAAAAGGATTTTGTTTATCTACTTTTTGCCTTCCCCATTTTTTTCCCGTGTCCGTATTATTTTGTTCTATTTTTGTCGTCGTCCGTCCACCAAATGCCCATTTTCCGCAAAGAAAAGCCACAAAAAATGCACCCCTATAAAAATCATTACTTCCATTTATAGCGAGTATATACATACATATATGTATGTACATATGCCTACGGACAAAACACGTGTGGGACGTTTATCTTATTTTTTTGCGTTATAAAAGCATGCCATTTTCCGAAAGCATGTACCTACATACATAAACATATTACAGATAGGACATTACTAAATTGTTAATATTTGACGTATGCGCTATAAAACAAATTGCAAAAGCTGCTAAAAGTTGATTTATTTTAATCGTTATTCGTCTGCAGCAGAATAGACTAGTGGTTAGCATATAATTCTTCGAACAGAGTGGTCACGGGTTCGAATCCCAATGGTTTTTGCTGGCGAGACCTTGAATTTGTGAGTTCAGGTCAATCGTTTCCTATCAGAGTTTGCCAATTATCTGATTTTCATTGAAACGATTCCAACAATTTGGCAATATTACCCATTTTCTCGCAACATATCGAGTTTTCAGCCATGTCGAATTTCGCTGAATTGTGTAAAATGCTGCAAACTTACAAAGTCGACCATAAATGTCTCTGTGGGTGTTAATTGATATGTATTTACTGAATTGCTTAAAATGCTACAAATTTACAAATTTGAACATAGATAACTCTGTGAATATTAATTGATTGTTTGTCTGTCTATTTGTCTGTCTGTTTGTCTGTCTGTTTGTCTGTTTGTTTGTCTGTCTCTTTGTCTGTCTTTTTGTCTGTATGTTTGTCTGTCTATTTTTCTGTCTGTTTGTTAGCCTGTTTGTCTGTCTGTTTGTGTGTCTGTTTGTCTGCCTGTTTGTCTGTCTGTTTGTCTGTGTGTTTGTCTGTCTGTTTGTCTGTCTGTCACGTATGCATTCCTATACCATTCAACCGATTGCGATGAAACTTACATGAATTATTGTGTGCATGTCTGGGATGGTTTCTGTAAAAAAAAATCGCCCAAAAACGGGAAAATCGGGAATGAGCGGCATTGTAACGCAATCATTTAAAATGTTTTCGCGTCACCACCTGCATTGTTAGGGTAAAATAAACAAACAATTTAATAATTTCAAATGTGTTCGGCGCCTGCAAAACAGGAACGGGAACGAGAAAACGGGAACGAGAACGGTAATTGCATGCGTTATTGTGACATTGCAACGCAACTTTATGTTTATCCAATTATATTGTTTAGCTTTATGTTTTATTATGCATTGTCCTACTTAGTCATACCTTATTATTTTCTTTTTCATTTGTTTGTCTATATGTACTAGATATATTATGTATTTTGTAAAAATCTATAATTGGGCTCAGATGTTATTTTGGGATTTGGTGCATCCGCTCTAAAATCGCCAGATTAACAGAACGGCAGCTTTAAACGTAATTCTCGTTTTCTCGAATGATAGATTGCACATCAGATGACGAGTAACCTTTCGATGTGCACAGATGCAATTATTAAAATTGAGTTGGATCTTTCTGGCGAGTTTAATAAGGCAAGATTCGGAACTTGTCGAATCAATCTGTCGTTCAATTTGTCTGGCGATTTTAGAGCGGATGCACCGCATCCGTTATTTTGTTGTATTTATTTTTTTATTTTCATGAATTTCTACATGTGAAGCCTGTTGATTTTTCAATAAATAAATAAATGCCGGGTTCAGCTAGTATAATATATAATGAGATTTTGACGATTCCAAATGTTCAAAATATGCAAGTAAAATCGAACAGCGTGGGCATTACACATATGCGAGCATTTATACATTCATTTACAGGCATTGATATGTAAGTACATATGTTCTATAAGCTTCGATACGAATTAAAAATGCACAAATGCGCTATCAAATATCGGTTTGTGTTCGGGCCGGTTTTATTGCCGCGTTTATCGACCATATCCCGATTCGACGTGCGTTCGAGTTCACCGGGCTCTAGGGAGCCCTGCTACGTAATTCGGGGCCGTACCGTATCCGCTAAGCCTTGGGGGTCGTTTAATGGATATTTACTGCGATGGCAGGTATTTTCACCTTAAACTACCCCGTATGCATTATGTATGCGCCGAGTTTTCACTTAAAGCTCACGAGACGCGAGCGTCCTCCTCTAATGGAGATTCGATCCCATGCCACCAACCCCCATCCCCTACCACCCCTTTTAACCCGGTTCTCACATTTAAAATATTGGTAAGGTGGAGCCACTTTAATTATTAATGAAATTATATAAAATGTATTATATTTTTTTGGTTAGAAGTAGATAAGATGATACATCATGTTGTATTTTATGATGCTGCTTGTCAGATTTGGATCAATATCAATCGTTCCCTATCAGAATTTGCCGATTTATTTGATTTGATTGTCGAAACGATTCTTCAGAATAAGACACATAAAAATATATGTACTTAGCTTGTTAGCAAAATTGTCTGATTAAAATTAAATTGATTTCAATTTAAATTTTTATTTGTATATGTTAGTTTAGCTTTATGTCGATTTGAGACAATGTGTCATGAAATTATTGTAAAAATAAAATATTGTTATAAAATAGCTAGTTAATTTGGATGAAATTTTTGATCGTTTTAATCTTATACATTTGTTGCGTTTTTCAATTCAGTTATGAATTTACGAACTTGAAGTTCTCTGTTTGATTCTTTAATTTTATTTATTTATTTAAATTTTGGACCATTGTAGCATTACAAGAATTCTTAATGCCCTACAATGGTCAAAAATATAACTGAAAACAAACAAAAAATAACTATAGAAATTAGAGATGACAAAAATTAAAATATATAGCATTAAAATAATGTCAGATAATAAAAATTTCAATTATAAAAAAACAAAGAAGGGAATGTCTTGCACCTTCAGCCAGTTCCAATAAATAAGAACCAACTGCAAATACAAAATATCCCTGTGAGGCCCAAATAGAAGAGAGTATATCAAAATTCCATTCATACGTCACATTCAATTATTAAAATAATGATGAGTGCAGACTACCAGATAAATAATATCCGATAATTTACGCTCACTGAGGTGGAAAATATCTTGAAATAGATTGATTGCATTATTCGGAAATCTGTGAGCGATCGTATAGTTGAAGGAAGAAATAGCATGGGAAATTTGCATTTTTTTAAAGAATGAGTCAAATTTTAGAAGCTCATGCTAGTGTCATCTCTATTTATCTTTTCAATTGTGTACAATCAAATTTAAAAAATGTTTTCATTGTTAATGCAATGAACGAGATCGTTCCGTACTAATTTGCAATGCATTGCTTACTTTAATAAGGCTTAAAAAATCATTCAGCAAATATTTTACGACCCTTATTATATGCATTTGTACTAAACGAGTTCTCTATGTACCTAGTAACAATACATAGATAAAATTTTGTGATCATGCGAAAATTCGAACTCGAGATTTTGACTAATTCGAACTCAGAATCGAGTTTTATATGGACCTTATGTATATGTATGATGTATTTCACTACTAAAAATACTTGTTATTTTACTGAAAACATTTTTTTGTATTACTGAAAATACTTTTTATATTACTGAAATTATCTATAAATTATCAAAAAATGTTTTTTCCGCCAATTTACAAATAATTCTATGGTATGAAATAAAAATAAGATCATTGAAAAACTTCAAAGCGATAAATTCACAGAGCAAATACGGAATGCATTTTTCAGAAAGGGAAATATCACAGCGGTTTATATTTGAACGAGGCACAAGTTGAGCTTTGGAAAAGTTGCACTCGTTTTTCAAAAGCAATATTTCGTTTATGAAACGAAATTGAGTTGGATATTTCAAAATCCCTTTGGACTAAAATTCAAACCATTTCTGTCTGCAATTGAATTCATAATAAAATTGACCGCTTACAATATACCCAATCAAATTACATATTCAACGGATAAAGCAGTGCTAATGGTTTATATATGTACATCACATTTCCGATTTGATTCCAATACACAATTAGCCGACTAATCGTTACTGTGCCATAACTCTCTTGATCACAACTAAAATTGACCTCTACATAAATATTCGGATCTGAAATTTGTTTCGGACCAGACTAGACGATGTATAAAAGCATTTTCGGGTTTTCCACATTCCCTTTGAATCGCATTATTAGATTTGTTTGCTATATTCACTCGCACGAACGAAAAAAATCATCCAACGTAAAATATGAACGGGTAATATGAACCAGAATACGTTTTGAAAGAAGACTTTTTTTAATTACTGCACTGCGAGCTTTTAAAGCTAGCGTTACAA
This sequence comes from Arctopsyche grandis, assembly GCF_051622035.1. Lineage (NCBI taxonomy): Eukaryota > Metazoa > Arthropoda > Insecta > Trichoptera > Hydropsychidae > Arctopsyche > Arctopsyche grandis. Next base: position 32,028,449 of record NC_135362.1, read on the forward strand.
TCAATTATTTCATTTTATTTAATTTTTATATTCAGCATATTTTTTACATTTGTTTAAAATGCTCCTAATTGAGGCAGGGTCGTCCCTTTTCAAACGCACAAACAACGTCCATAATCCTGGCTTTAAACCAACAAAGAACGACCGCTGTGATGCAAAATTAAGGTAGTACACGAACAGCTTACACTTTTAAAATTTATCCGTTCCTTTATTATATTATATATTTATGTATATATAATGCAAATTCAATTTTGCAGCTTCATTATGACAAGCATACGAAATATTTTTGAAAGGATGTTGACCGGTGGATGTCCCTCATTTACATATGTCCATAATAATATATATGTATATTCAAACAAATAACGCAGCGGTTCCCAACTTATTTTCTAAACGCATACCCCTCAGCAGCTCATTCCTAAAAATAGTACCTTTCATTAAGAAAGTCCCCAAACACCCCCTAGTTGTGCTAGTGGAGATTGAACATCTTTAAATGTTTGCAATATTACATAAAAATGATCAAAAGACAAATTTGGAGTGGATTTTTGTAGATTGACAACTGACATCAATTCTTTTAGAACCACAAATACAGAAAAAATCATCATAGAAAGTTGTCATACATACCGCCAAATTATTTCAGGCAATAGATTGTTAAAATGCTATTAATTTGCATTTTAAATATTTTATTTTATTTTATTTTTACATAGAAAGCTTGACAGGAAGACCCCAATGCGCCTTCCTGTACAATTAATTACAAACAATGCAACATTTTATTATTACATAAATCACTGTATTTCCAGAAGCTGAAGAACACGAAATAACAATTAATTCCAGAATTAATCCATTGAGAGATCTATGGATTTAGATTTTGTACATAATTTTTACAAATTATACACACAATAAATACAGAAGATTTGTAACAGCAGGAAAGATGTTTTTTTTCCAATTTTGAGGAACCGTTTCAACAATGATTAGATAAAACTAGCAAACTCTGGTAAGAAACGATCTATTTGGAGTCACAAATACCCCCAAATCTAACCAGCAGTATGGCGGATCGAACCCACTGATCACTTGGTGCTAAACATACACGCTACCATTAAGCCATACTGCTGCATGTAAATATGTAAATCTTTGGGTGAGTTGGTATTTGATTCATCCAATGTATTTTCAGCGTATTTTTATTTTCAATTTTGTACCAGAAAAAATATAAAAATGGACGCGATTTATGTTAGTGGGTATGTGCGATGCATCGATAAGTACGGAGATAAAAAAAACGATTTTTAGAACACCAGGAGTGTACGTTATGCATAGGGATGAGGCGTGAAGTGAAGAGGTGTGGAGTGTCTGACATGTGCTCCTGATATTGACCACCTGATTTGTAACGGATGAAGTCAGCGTCAAATGCTCTGCGCGGGAGCGTACACACATACACAAATTCATGAAAACACACACACACACACACATTCATTCATTATTTTGAAAGGGTGAACCGGTTAGATCGGCGAGCGTGTAATGCATGCACTCAAAATTTTACTATTAATACGTCCACGCGCCTATAAAATACCTTACATTATATTTTATATAACATATAAATTTATTTTAATTCCTGTGTCAATTCCTTTCCGAAAACATCCGTTGAAATCAACGGGTACAACACTAGTATTTGATAAAAGCTATAAAAATTTAGATATATAAAACCGTCTCATACAGTATTTGGCAAAATATATGAAAATAATATATAAACTGGGCATAATGGTCATAAATGATGGTCGCAATGATTCTCTGATAATATATTTACCCAAGTGTACCCCAAAACGACTCTTTTGAACTCCTGATTTAGAATCTCTGATGAATAATGGGAACAAATGTATATCTTTTTATTTGAACTGGAACATAATAGTTATTGATTTTACTTATAATGTTTTTCTTATTATATTTAAGGCATAATAGCTGAAAAAGCTAAAATGCCTATTTTTTCAAATCAACATACGTGAAACTATTGTACCATTAATGTAGAAGATTGAATTTCATTGAAAAACTGAATTTTAATATCTATGATCCAGCATACCTGGATAAATCTAAATTGAGGTATATTTATGATTTAAACCATCCATACCTATCGACAGTAAGTAATGTATATAACTCAAAAAAGATTAATGAAGCAATGGAGTTACAATATAAGTACGTCTATTCGTAGGTTCGAAGATTTATTTATGATAATTCTTAATATGGATTGAGACTAGAACAGGAAACGCTTTCCAAGCGTGCCAATTCTGAATAATATATAGGGGCGAGAGAGACCCATATCCCGAAATGGTAGAGATGGGGGATGAGAGGGTGCTTTTCCGTTTCGTATGGAAAATACACCACAAACAAAACACGGCACGTTTGTTAACCATATTATCTTGCACGGCGGCTATATCCCTTTAAATTCAAATCCCTTAATTTATTCACGACACGAGCTGAAGGGCGAAGGTGGATGAGGTGGGCCCCCCACCCCCACCCCCCACCCCATTCCTGATCGCGAACGATATATTCGATTTCGGCGAAACGCATTAGCGGTTGATAGTGTGTCCCTGGGCCGAGTGAAATCGAAAGGGTTTTGCACATGTGTGTATTCGTACGAAATTAAATTGGGGAGAAATATGCGAGGCATCGCAAATTCGCATCGGCTCGAACGCATTTTCCCAAGTATGAAATTCCTATCGTGTCACGACCGGGAAAATCTATTCGTATTTTCCGGACGCGCTTTGCGGAAATTCGGTTTAATAAAATTCGCGCACTTTCAATTTCGTCCCACGCATTCATGCCCCGAAAACATAGTTGAGCTCAAATACTTTCTTGACGTTGACTTTTTTAGAATATGATAATCTTACGCACACATATAACACCGAAATAAATATATTTATATGTGTATATATGTATGTATATTCAACTATTATATAACATCGGCTATATATTTAAATAAAAGTGGTATGTAAAAAAAATAGCTTAAATTATATATAATACACCCTTGTATTATGAAATAAGGGTATACTTTTATAAGAATTTCAATTATTCAAATAAGTTAAATATTGTTTAAATAAACTAAAAGTTATATAGGTATTCTTAAATATTAGAAAAACGACATTGATATATGTAAATATGTACAAGTAACAAGTTGACTACTGTTATTTTTTTTTTAAATTTCAAATTAGACCTTTTTTTTATATATTACAGGTATGTACGTAACTGTGATTAATAATAGTTATAATAAAAAATGAATATATAGGTAGGTACATGTGTATGTATGTACTATTTTCTAACATACATACATTCATAGTTTCAGATCATAATGTATGTCGGGCCATAATGGCGTATTGGGAAACTGTAAATCCACTATGGCACAATTTTTTAAAAATATAATATATATGTTAAAATAACGTCAGATAATTTAAATATAGTAAGCTTTTTTTGGGAGGGGGAGGAAGGGTTAACTCAAATGTTCATAGAATATTGTATTTTCATCGGAAATACTAACAATTGCAAAATTCAAGTATATAAATTTGCTTGATGTCAAAATTCGATTGCCAGAATATGTAGATAATTGTCAAATAATAATCAGAAAAAGTCAACATTTAATTTAAAAATATATATTAATAAAATATTTCGTCGACATGTTGGCGGAAAATGTTAAGTCAAAAATTGGATGTTTTAAATTTGTTTGTGAAGTTCAAACTTCTTGATATTCAAAAAATCTTTTTTTCTCAAAACAAGGATTTTTGAACTTCAAGCTTCCTGTTTCCATTATACTAACGATTTGTTTAACACCTATCAGATGATGATATTTTTTTATTTGATATTTTTACTTTATCTGTTATTATTAAATGCTGTTTTTTTATGTTTATGTATGGATGTATTTATGTTTATGTTCAAATTTATTTTTTTTATGTATAATTCATGGGTGTATTATTTTCGTTGTGTATTGATTTGTGTTTAATTGTTATTTTGTTTTTTTTTGTGTTATGTTTTTGACCATTGTGGCGCTTTAGGAATTCCTGTTATGCCACAATGGTCTGTTTAGAATAAAATAAAATAAAATAAATAAAATAAAATAAAATAAATAAAATAAAATAATAACCAGCAGCGTGGTCTAGTGGTGAATGTTGAATTATTTCTTACTTGATGTTACGAGTTCGATTCCCCGCTAAGTCTCGTTGTTGGCCAGACCTTGATTTGTCTAGGTCGATCGTTTCTTATCAGAATTTGCCAATTTTTCTGATTTTCATTGAAACGATTCCTGTAAAATTGGCGTTTCCTTCCCAATTTTCTGTTGCGAACCTTTAGTTATTGTTATATCTTAGGTTTCGCCATATTGCTCACCATAGATGTCTCTGTGGTTGTTTATCGAATATAAAATTCGTATTATTACATGAAAGTTATTCATCGTTATTTATCGTATTAATATTGATACGATGTTTGTAATATATGTATACTGACCATAGATGTCAGATATTTAGATTTACATGTATCTATGTAATAATTATGTGGACCAGGAAGGCGCATTTGGGGTTTACCTGTTAAGCCTTCCTGGTATATTTGTATATATACATATGTATGTAAAATAAAAAAAATAATATAAATAATATTATCAAAAACTGACAAAACCTTAAATAAATATCTATTATATGTATGTATGAACATCAAATATAAATTATTTTTATATTTGACATGAAATAAAGTAATATAATGTTATATTTTACAATAATTTTTATCGAAAAAGTGAAATCTATGTATTTTCGACGCAGTGGTCCTTGAGGCAAATCGATAAGCACGTTTCGATCTCGAATAATACTTCCTTAAAATACACTCGTCTTTTTAACCCTCCGGTACTTTAGTCTCGTATTTCGCAAACGACCGTATTTTATATGTAATACGTATATACATAGATGTAGAAATATAAATACAAATTTCAATCACAATATAAACGTCAAAACGGGAAAAACATAATATTACCTAATAATCAACCGACGCATGGCAAAGGCAACAGATGTATCCATAGCTACGAGTTTGACTTCAAAGAGTTGCAAAGATAAAGAAATATAAAGCGTACAATTTCCCATACAGCGGAAATTCCCGGAAATGAAGTTGCCATCTATATATATTTTCATATACTACATACATACGTACGATTCGTTGAATTCTGTAGGCATTTTTTTGTGTTGTTTTGAAGATTGTCTCGCGCGAAAAAGGTCACCTCGTAGATGCTTTCAAATGCTAAGTGCTCTATTCCGGCGGAGATATTAAATTTAGTAATCAGATCGGCTATAAAAAAATATGAAAAGATAAAGAAAGGGCCCCAAACAAAAGGGCGAGGCGAGGCGGAAGGGAGCAGCGCTGCGCCGGATTATTAAAAGGATTAAGGTCTCTCAGGTCTCGGCCGAAGTGGGCTTTGATACTGTTTTGCGACATGAAAAAATAAAGAGCGGAAGAATAAACAGGCTTTGAAAGGAGCTGGATTTATATATATTTTTATTTTTCGGGCTTAAAGCTTCCAAAACGTCTCTCTTTGCTTATGTATAATGAATGGAGCTTTCGTTTTCGATCCGTCGCAGAACGAGCGAGTAATCGCCGTAATCGAATCAGATAGCTTTCTTTGATGTCGAACGAGTCAAGTACAAGTGCACTTTTTACACTGATTAATTAATATCGAAGTCGATGCCTCCATGAACGATTAATCAAATCAAAACTGATCTAAATAACAAGACACTGATAATACTTCTATGTCGGTACCATTAATTAAAAAAAAATCAAGATCCCAGTCAGATTGGGCTAAATTTCGCCGCAGAATATCAACTATTATTATTATAAAACACCAAAAAGATACAATAGAGTCAGAAATAATACTCAATATAAAGATAAAGCCTTAACTCAATACGGTATATAATATTATTATATACACATTAACCTTTGAAGGACGGTGTCCCGAACCGGGGTCGAATAAGACCCCGATATTTTTTAATCAAAATACACCTTTCCTCAATATATATATTATTAATCATTTTATACATCAACATAAAAAAAGTTTTAGTCCTATAGCATATTTTTGACTATTTTTGTAATAAAAAATAACGACAAGCATCAACATGTAAACGCACATACGTAAGGCCAACAGGCGACTGCATGACTCAATAGCCACACGCTAAAAGTAACGAAAACAATAGCTTACGAAAATATAGCTGTCTCTTTCTCTCGCATTGATTCATCGATCAACAATAATATGCAAGCGAACAGTCAAAAACATGACTTATCGCTACCGCCTTTAAATCTTACTTTGGAACGTAGAAATGTATAAATGTATTTTTTTTATGGTGTACCCCTTTTCTAAATCATACAAAATCTATTAAAATAAATTTCTTGTAGTTCATTCTAGGAATAAAAGAAATATAGAGTGTATAGCTTTGAAAACCACATATTTATTACCGATTTTTTTTTTTTTTTGATAAGTGTTTCATTTCATTCAACATATTATAGCATATAGAGTGGCCACAGTTCGATTCCCACTAGTAGCTGTTGGCCAGACCTTGGTTGTGACTCCAGGTCGATCGTTTCCTTTCAAAGTTTGGCAATTTTTCTGATTTTCATTGAAACAGTCCCTGTAAATTGGAGTTGCCTTTCCAATCTCAATTTATTTAGCGTCTTGAAGTTCGCCAATTTGATTATAAAAATTTCTCCATAGATGTCACTGTGGATTATTTTTGTATGAATAAAAATACTTGTATTAATTTATTATTGTATTGTAGTTGCATTAGAACAGTCGTTGCTTAAGTGCGATGTACATATAAAGGCTGTATGTACATATACATATATTTGATTGATATAAAATAAAAATACAAAAAAATTTCAACCTTCAGTACAAATATGAATACCAAACACCTAAATATGCGGTATATAAAATATTATTCTAATTCATTTTTATTACTATTTACCATAAATTCATAATCATATCATAAGATCGGTCACCTTAAAATATTGCTTCATATTCATGTTTTTTCTAAATATATTTTTCATTTGTACACTCTACTATTTGTGTATATAATTTGTTGTTTGCGGTCAATCCTATAGAAAGGAAGGAATCGTCGTTACGCTACTTTCGAAATTAAAATAAAAAAGCACAGGAAAGCTCCATTCATTGCCTTGAAAGGTGAAAGCTGCCTCAAAGATCCTCTCAAATGCATCGGAATGACGTCAATTCGAGAAGTTTGCAATCTTTCGAACGGGCCAATGAACTAAAAGCCCGGTAAAATAAGCTTCGAACAACGAAGAAAATCCGCTTTTCCGAGTGCTCGAGAAAAGGTAGTGGTTCAAAAATTGCGCGAAAAACCCCGAACATAATTCCATCCGCTTATACAGGGTGACCCCCTCCACTGAGTCCGTTCGCCCTTTGCCTAATTCGATTTAGAAACACAAAGGGGGAAAAAAAGAAAAGAAGCGCCGAAATATAAATTCTACTTATCATAATACAATAAGCTTCACCTTCACTTAAGCACGCGAAAAATCACGTGCAAGAAAGAATTAACATCACACAAAATGCTCCAAAAATTATATGAACACACTACATGTAATACAAATATATTAAACATACTGACAAGTTGACGTACTCGTATTTATAATATTATAGTTCCATCGTGAAATTTTAATTTAAATCCACGCTGCATCTTCAAAAGACAAAGTTTCCAAAAGTTAGAATAGTAAAAGCAAAGTAGAACCCTTATTCTAATACGGTGAAAGGGTTTAACAACATGTACAAAGATGCGAATCGGTTGTCCTTTGATCTGTATGCAGCCTCCGTATAACCGGATTATACGAAGTCCTACTAAATTTACAGATTTCACGTCGAATTTCCTTTTTAGAATTTTCTTACGGAAAATGTACAGCTGGTATTCGTTGAATTCGAAATGGTTTTTTTTTTCGTACTCTTCTTTTCTATAGTATTAAATTGCTGATTGAACCAAAGTAGACCCATAAGGTATATTTAAAAAGAAGCACACATATTTAATTTAAAAAAAAATCAAACGAAAAATAGAAATGTAATATTTTATATTATGTAAGCAATTTAATATTCGATGTATACAAATACTTATAAGATAATTTGTAGCATATTCTTGAACTAGTTCCATGAACTTTAATGTGACTCGAATGGTTTATATAATATATTTATGCATACATTACTTCCCAAGATAATAAATGAAGACTTGTACATGTGTAGAACTAAATTTTCTGGGGGATACAAATTCAATATATAATCATATAATATAAATATTAAAAAAATACGTACATAATTAAAACATACAGGTATGTATGTACATACAAATGTATGTACCTATATATTACCAATTTACCGACATAGATTTCGTTTGGAAACCATTTAAAATCTAAAATTAAATACATAGGTAATTATTGCCACTCAAATTGAACATCGTGTGCAAACTCGAATTTATATTTCTAATTTAAATAAACCCGGTTTGTTCCAATCAATTCGATTTTCCGTAAATGTTCCCGTAAATGAGGCTCATTTTTGGAAGGAACGATATTTTTATTAAATAATAAATATATAAATAAAAAGCTACGTTAATACGCATAGCTGAATTTGAATTAATTAAAGAAAAAACTTTTTATTTACGTGGCTTACATATTTTATTTTATTTTATTTTATTTTATTGTCACAAATCAATACACACTCGCCATTACAGATTTGCTCCAATGCGACGGGTGTACGTTAATGAAATACATAAACAATCAGAAAATCAGAAATACAGTAATACATACATATACAATCAGAATATATAGAATATAACAATTAATCAGAAATAATAATCATAGTGACATCTATGGATTTCAGATTACTGTGTATAATTAATACAAATTATACACAATTATATTTTACAATTACATTTTGTGACAACAGGATTAGATTTTTTAATACCAATTTTCAGGAACCGTTTCAGCAATGATCAGATAAAATTGGCAAACTCTGATAGAGAAACGATCGATTTGGAGTCACAAAACCCCCAAATATAACCAGCAGTGGCGAGGACATGAACCTATGACCTCAGTGATGCTAAATATATACGCTATCACTAAGCCAAACTGCTGGCTATGAATGTATGTACATACATACAATTTACATATACAAATATGTACATAGATAATTTAACATACACACTTTTTATGACATTTTTTTTTAATTAAATGTACATATGTACATACATAGGTATACATACATACATACATAGATAAAAGTATATATATTTTATTTTTGTAATGTTGTTGTTTTGTCCTCTTTTTATTCGCTATTTACTGCTTGTACATTTATATCACTTTATTTAATAATCCTAAGTAAAAACGTCATTAGCATCTTCAATTTCACTAATTTATTATTGTAATTTTTTAATGCTTTTGCATTATATTTCATTAGGACATTTTTAAAGCTGAAAAACACAGGAAAAATGTTATTTTGTATATATGTACATACATATATCCACTAATTTCCATGTAATGTTTACAATATTGATGACTTTTCTTTCGTGACCGCAATCTTCTTTTCGGTCTTATCATAAAACCGTTCCCTAGGCGTCTCTAAAATAAATACTTATCATATCAAAGTCATTTTTTATCTGTATGATATATCAAATGGGATAAGCTTTAGCTGTTAAGTAAATAAATAAACCAAAGAAAGGTATATTTATTTGATAGATCTTGAGCAATTAAAATTGTATAAATATTTGCACATGTTGAAGAAAGTACAGATAAGGTGAATCCCTTAATTTACTTCAGCCTAAATCTGTTCTAAATATACTACGTGTACATTTTTATGCAACCTTATATTTCAAACCGCATACGTATGCATAACCCAGATTAAGACATAAATATCTAAACAATTTTTCCATGAAAATTCTCCGGAGAGCGAGATGATCCCCGCCATACACAGGTACATACATATGTAGTATGTGGAAAATTCAATTGAATTTTATAGGGGAAATCCCGAGTTTGACGACGGGAATATCGGGATGCGGTTTTAGCGTTTTGGCATTAACTTTTACAACGCGCCGTAGATGGCATATTGGTTACGTGCCACGGCCACCCTTATTGGAATACTATAACATCGTATAAAAAAAGCTTTACGTGCGGCACAAAGCAGACATAAATAATAACCGAAACGTGTTTTTAATGAAAATAAAATAATATATATAAAAAACAGCGTACACGTGTACAACGACGACAAGCAACAACATGCGGAGGGGATGCTGCGCGAATAAATTACGTGAAAAGCTCATGTTCAGATACGTCCGGTTGATTTACGCGCGTACGCGTATCAGGTATAACCGTAAGAAGTAACCATTGAAAGCTTTCACGAACCATTACGCACGATTCGTGTTCAATGGAACCCACCCAAGTCTTTGAAATAAAGCGGAATTTTCGATACGGAGAGGTCACAGATCGCGAGTGCTTTTTCGAAATAGAGTGAAAAAAAGGAAAATATCGCGTTGAAGATGTGGAGAGGAACATGTGTATATACTACGTTTATCCTATACATATGTACATATATATATATATATATATATATATATATATATATATATATATATATATATATATATATATATATATATATATATATATATATATATATATATATATATATATATATGTGTTACATCATATTCGTGAAATCGCTCATTTAATGAAAATGACGAAAATATGATCATCACTAGGACGGTGCAAACTTGGGTTCTAGGACACATATCTCCGGTCAAAAAACCCTAGTCATTAACCCCCCGTGCAAATAACCCCCGCCAAGAATAAAAATATTTTATAAAAATTGGCAGTATCGTTAATAAAAATTCATTCAATCAATACTAATTTATTTCAGTCACAAAAAAATTCAAATTCACCGTTTTTACCTAATTTTTACTTTATCTATGTACGTAGTAACAATAGATGAAGTTTTGTGATCATGCGAAAATTCGAACTCGAGATTTTGACTGATTCGAACTCAGAATCGATCACTGATCACGTTTTCATGATCTAGAAAAAATGTGTGTGTGTGTGTGTGTGTGTGTCTGTGTGTGTGTGTGTATTTTGGGGATATTTTTAACACCGTTAGTCCAATCGAACTGAAACTTAGTATGGGTTAATGAAATTCTTATCGACACGTCGTAATTTTTTTCCAAATTTTTAAGTTGACCGGAAATGGTACCTCCCCTTATAGGTGTCCTCTTTTTTTTAAGTTTTTGAATTTAATTATCTCCCAAACCACTAACTAAATCAGACTGAATTTTTTTTAAATATGATAAAAATAATAATTTTTATAACCTTATATTTTTTATTTTGTTTGACATACACTTCACCTTCAAATATCACTTTATCTTTTCCTTTTCTCGATTTTACCAATTCCATCATGGATAGTCTAAAAATATTTAAAATATTATAATAATAATAATAAAACATACTTATGATTTTTTTTTTAATTTTATTAAAATTATTTACTTTTATTAAAATTTACTCTCAATACCACAGAACGCGAAAGCTAACTGGTGACTGAAAGTCTTTTAAATTGATATTTATTCTATTTACAACAAGAAATTGAAATTAAATATTGTATTTATGTAAATTGAAATTAAATATGCTCTACCTGCTACCATACTTTTAAATTATCAATTATTTATTACTATTTTTTATCCATGGCGGGGGTTATTTCTTCGGTTTTTTTTTTTTGCACGGGGGTTAATGACCAGGGGGTTTTTGACTGGGGGTACATGTCCGGATACCGCAAACTTGCTACAACATAATATGACAATCAGTTTTCCATTACGGCATCCCTAAAGTAACAGCAAATAATCATGAAACTCACTTCTGTGACAAATATACAAAATATATTGAAAGTGTACGGGGTGTAAAATATCATCGAAAGCACATGCATATATAGGGATGATGTTAATATAATAAAAACTATTAAATGAGGTATAATTATAAAAATTTGGTAAGTAAAAAAGATTTAAACATCTATCTGGTGGACCGAGTATTAATATTAAAATTAATTTCAGCCAAAACAGATGTGTCAAAGCCAACATTAACTACCTTATATAAGAGTAGTAGATCAGAATTTTTTCTGCGATGAGACAAACTTATGATCTTAAAATGAGAGAGTCTACCTTTATAAGTTGGCAATAATATAACAAAACCAGCTTTATGGGATAAATGATGCAGAAAACGCCTCTGAAAAGTCTTTAAGCGATCTATATGACTTTGGCAATAAGGAGACCATATGACCGAAGTATACTATATATTTTTGCGAACTAGACTGTTATATGCAGAGCAATATTAGAGTATGCGGATGCTTAAAGGGTTTCGCAGCTCGGCAGATAAATCCCAACAGTTTGTATGATTTAATGACCATATCGTTAAGATGTTCATTAAATGACAGTTTGCGATCTGTGAGAAAGCCCATGTTTTTCTTATATAAGGTATATCATTTTTTTTTATCTGCGCACCCATTAAATACCTGCATATGGATTATGTTGGACGATTACGAATTGCTAAGATTAATAATATGAAAATGTACCATATTTCATATTTATATCAACGTGTTCTTTGAACGTTTGTAGTTATTCAACATAAGGCGATTATGTAAATCATTCGACGCCAACATATATATAATTACTGTTGTGCTGTGTGAATTAACAGTTGTTGCGTTGTTATGATGTATGGTCGTCATACTTGGCATTTCCACGTTAATTTAACGCATATTTATATTTATCAGAACGCAGAAGTGTCTGATGAATGCCAGTACGTGTGTTAATTATACACTCTCCCTAATTAGCTAATTAGGACAGAATGTCGCACACGTTCTTAAGAATATGTAAAGACGCACAAATGTAAATGTAGTGAGATTTTGTTCCCGTATAGGTTTTAATATAATAAATGACGTTTCGATTCATTCATATAATTTGCGAAACTCTCAACCATCTCACCTCACACATTTCGTCTACCCAATTTTCCTGTGGTCTTCCTTTTACCCTTTTGCATTCTCTCGAGTACCATTCAAGCACTTATTTTGTACATTCTTCTAGCCACGTGGCCTGCCCATTGGCATTTCAATCTCTTTACACTATCCGCTATATCTACTATCCTTGTCATACTTCTGTTCCGCTTCCTGTCTTTCCTCGCTATGCCAAACATACAGTGTTCTATACTTCTTTGAGTGCATTGGACTTTGTGTAGCATTTTGGCGTTCATTGTCCAAGTTTTACATCCATACGTCATCACTGGCAAAACGAATTGATCGAAGATCCTTTTCTTCAGGCAGAGTGGCATTTTTGGTTTAAAAACAACATTCATTCGTCCAAATCCTAATTTCATACGTCTTTTTATCTCTTCATCTTTACTAACGGACATGTCAATTATTTGACCTAAATATAAATAATTATTTACTACATCATCTAATGAGATGCTATCAGGCATGCAATAACTATTGAACATTAGTTTGGTCTTATCTATGTACGTTAATTTTGAATCCACTTTCTTACTTTCCCTGTCCAGCTGTGTTAGTCTGTTAAGTAGGTCAGCTGGATCGCGAGCTATTAAAACTATGTCGTCTGCGAGCTGAAGATGATTCAAGAAGCGACCGTTGTTTTTTTTAACTCCCGTTGTGTATCATTTCAAGTTCCAAAAGAGTCGTTACAAAAAAAAGGAAATGAAAATGGAGTAGTTTGCTGAATGGAGACAGTTTTTGAGTCTTATTAGACTTGAAAACAATGTTTCAATATGTTTAGATGTAATATAATAATAATAATAAATGAATGGATAACTTTGATAATTTGGCAGAATGTCATTGCCTTGCTTACGTTAGTACAAGATCCATTTAATGACACATTTTAAATTTCGTATATACATATGTACATGTCCAGACGTGTCGAAATCTATCCGAACGTGTCGAGATAATAGTCCAATTATTCTGTTTTGTTCACCCCTGTCAAAATTTGTATGCCATGTTACCAAGCAAATCCCTGTCTTCCCGATTTTACTGTATGAAACGTGCTGCTAAAATATAATAATATAAAATTTATTCGAACCGTGTAACTTACATATAATACCAGAGTACAAATGTTCAATTGAAACAATTACACTGAAAGAAATGGAACAATACCAGAGTGCGCTTTCGAAACGTACAAGCCTGCAATGGCAAAATAATTAATCCACCATTCCGACGGTAGACATCATTAAAATATCAGACGAAATAAAAATAAAGAAAATGTTTCGTCCGTTGCAAAGCCGTTATTATCATTGATCGATGACGGTAGGACGACGGTGCAGAAATAAAGACCATCGCAATCAAAAAACCATTTGAAAATTTGCAAGAGCGTGAGAAAGTAATTTAGAGAAACACGTAATCGAGTCAAGTCATGGCCTGTGCGCCGATCGGCTATGATTAATTCAAACATTCGAAACCGATCGCGATCAATTCAAATGAGATCCGTATAAGGCCACAGCACAATATATCACAAAGGTGAGAGGACGCGCCAAATGCAATTAAGGTAAAAATAAACGAAACTTTCTCGTGAGGCATCCAGTTTCATTGCAGCATTCGCGTCGCGCTTTATCGTGGCAATTATTATTGTTAACTTTTACCAAGATGAAGATGCACAGGGCACCTCCGGGTCAAGAGGAGTCGGTCGATAAAACACACACATGCATAAGTGAAAGGAAAAGTTAAACGATGAGACAAGGTGATGCTGCGTAGGTAGGGGTGACTAGACGTCCGGGTTTCGAGTCATTTTTTTCTATTGACCTCAGATGTTCTTGCGACTTGTACATACATATTAATTCATCTTAATACATGTATATTAAGTCAAAATTGTTGTAATCAAATCCTGGTACAAGTCTAACAATTTAATATATATGTACATACATACATACATATTTCCTTCAAGGCATACTAAAGATGACTCAAGATATTTATATCTTTATACTTCGATATTTTTTACAAACCTCCTTTACGTTTCACTTACGATTATTTATTTATTTTATTTATTAATAGTTTTGGACCATTGTGGCATTACAGGAAGAACCTAATGCGCCACAATGGCCTACATTTAACAAAGATATAAATACAAGTAAAATAAGTAAAAAACAGAAAAATTAAAAAGCAGAAAACATGGTAAAATAAAATAATAATAAAAAAGTAACAAAAGGAAAATAATAATAAAATTAAAATAGTACATAAAAATGTACAAAGGAGAAAGAAAAAGTAAAATAAATAAAACAAAATATGAATAAAAAATAAAATAAAATCACAGCAAGGCCCAAATAGAAGAGAGTAGATTAAGATTCCACTCATACATCACATTCAAATTAAGAAAGTAATGGTGAGCGCAGGTTACCAGATAAATATATTAAAATAACATCCGATAATGTGCGCTCCCCAAGGTGGAAAATATCACATTCAGGGACGGCAGCAACGATTTCATTGAGAAGTCGAATAGCTCTTGGAATAGGAGCCATTCGAAAAAGAACTGTGCGAGCAGCAGGTACAACCATCAAATGATGATGTCTACCACGCACATAATTATTAGGGACATAAAGTCCCAACTGTTCCAGCAACAACGGGCATGACGTATTACCACGGAATAGGTGGAGAACGAAACGAATTAACGAGAAGTTTCTCCGAAGTTCAAGGGAATTATACCCAAGCATGCCCAAAAGGAAAGGAGTAGGATAGAGATATAGGTAGTACCCATACTCTTTCTTATAAAGAAAACGAAGAAGTGCTTTTTGCACTTTTTCGATAATAGGAGAGTAGTTTGCTTCATGCGGATTCCACACAATCGCATTATACTCTAGCTTACTTCTTACAAGCGAGTTGAAAAGCAAGCAAGAAGACAAGGGGTTAGAGAATAATTACAATTCAGGAAAAAAATTGCCGCTTATCCGATCATTTTCTTACTCTACCATATTGCTCATTTTGGTCATCAATATAAGTAAATGTATCCTCCGCCATTACGATAGAGATAAAATATCTTTTAAGATGCGTTTGAAGTTTGCAAATTTGAAATCCGGGTGACGTCTATGTAGTCTTTAGTTTTATACATAGATGGCGGTAGTAAAATAAAATTATTGGTATTTTTATTCAAAATAATAATTTATTTACTTTATGTGGTATTGGTTTTTTTGTGATTATGTGGAAATGTATTTTTTGTCCGTGTATAGCTACATGTACATATATATTTTTACTTTTCTCATCTCTCTGTGTTTTTTTTTACCATTGTGGTGCATTAGGGACTCTTGTATTGTCACAATGGCCCAAACTTAAACTCAAAATAAATAAAATAAAATATCTCAATCTATGCCAAATCGTATGTATGTATATGAAAATCTTATTACATGTGTAATAATTTTGTCCATACAAACAGCTGATTGATAAGATATGTACGTCCTTAAGACCATCCTTCCAATTTAAGTAATCCAAGGACATATGTATGTAGATATATTATATGTATAAGGGAAGAGTCTTATTTTAGAATTTCGAAAACATTCCTTTTATTCAATATATTCAATAATAATAAAAGAAGATCATGCGTCGCAGGTGACTATTTTTCGTCGCATGTACATATAATGAGGTTAATGTATATTTGTTATATTAATTTAATATCTAAATCAAAACGACCTAAATACGTTTTAAAAACAAGAAATTAATAAAAAAGTCTTTCTAAAAATATATACATACGTACACATGTATAAACATAAAATTTATTGATAAAAATAAATCTATTTTTCCCAACATCCTTTAAGATTTCATCCGAAAGTAAAGTAAAAAAAAATACTGAAGCAAAATCGTCTAGTAGCTGCTATTGAGAACCACTGATTAGTCATCTTGACATTTTTTTATGATATTCCATACAAAACTCAAATTAAAAAAATCATCTTACTCATCATTTTATCAATTGAGACTGAAAATAACTTAAATCTACATTTTCATCTGTATTGCCAGTGCACTGACCACATTTGTATATTTGATGATAAAGTTTAATCATTGTAATCTACACCTATCAATTGACCTGCAGCCATTAAACATTCATAGACGGCCAGACACTGACAAGACCTGCCCACCTGTCTTTCAATTACCACAAATTAAGTAATGCAAGACTGTAACTTATGCACTAATTATCGTCGTGTTATAAAATGATGATCTACATACATAATTCGTCTAATCAACAATCAAAGAAATAACTCACCCACTAAAAAACTTCTCATATACATAACTTGTGCTCATATTAGCCTTTGCAAACTATTGAAGATCTATCAATTTTTTTGTTCTATTATATTGTACCATCCTAACCGCTCGCAAAAACATATAATAGTTACCCTTTAAATAGATACAACAGACTAGCGACCCGATTGTACTGGGCCACAATTGCACGAGGATGCTCGTGACCGTTCCAGGTGATGTCATGTTCAAATCGAGATCATAAATCTGGCTCTCGAATGCCAATAAGTCGAGGCTGCCTAATAGATATGACCGATCGACCCTGACAATAAAACGTTCGAAGTTGACATACTGGCATATCGTACCAACACGATTTCAAGGCTTACAACTTCTAACATAAACCATACATACATATTAGGATATGGAATCTTTCGAGTAATATAATTTTTATATGTGTGAAGTGTGTAAGTAAGTAGAATATGCAATGGTTTCATTGTCGACCTGCACCAATCTACGCGTACGTGTAATAATCGTGTCGCTCTTCAGTATATTAGTTCTGTTAAGAGGAATCCCGAGGAGAACGACCGGGCATTAGCATAAAATTATATGGAAACGTTTCAGTATGTACCATTTGTGTATATGTATGTACGTATGTATGCATGTTCGTAGTGCGGAAGGAAAATCGACACTTTCTGGATTTTATGTGGATGTTGGAGTTCTGCGCAATAACCATTTTGGATATTTATTGGGTCGCTTTTCCAACACCCCCCGTGCTGCGAGATCAAACTCGATTCGATACGAAAAAAATTCGAGAGGAAAAAAATGAAATATGTGTGAGTAAGTAAAAGTAAGCAAAGTTTTCCAATATTAGAATGACTAAAGTGACAATTGACTGTGTCTACATAAATTTGCATATGAAGTGTTCTGTGCTACATAAGATGACGCACAACACTCAGTCGATTATTAATTTTATAAAGTATTCTAAAATAAGTTTGATAAAAATGTGAAATATAAATGACATAATATTATATATAATATATTTATTTTTCCAGGATATTATTTTTTATGAAAAATATAAAAATTTTGCCTATAGCCCATGCTTGTATTATAGTTTTAAAACAAGTCGTGTACACGAGTTTTAAAAATAATTAAACCAAAGTGTAGAAAAAGTTCATAATTTTAAATTAAATAAAAAGCATATTTGTGTATGTATTATATATAATTAATGAGAGCTTTACAATCCAACAGACTTAAAAATATTAATATTATAATGCTAATGCAAACTGAATTAAATAAAAGTCTGTTAATTTTAAATGAAAAAAACTTCGATTTAATATTTAAAAAAACGGATGTGACCAACCCACGACTTTGTCTATGTATTTGAGGAATATCAGAAGGATAAAAAACAAAATTCGATAATTAAACATACATATGTATGTACACGTTCACATACATATACTGCTTTCTATGAGACCATTTTCGATACAAATTGAGCACAAATGTAGGGAAACTTACATAAGACAAAAGTTTTACTACATACTAGTATATGAAACCTCAGTTCAATACGCTGAAAGGTTTCCGAGAAAAACATAAAAACCTCGATCCTCTATAGTACTACTTCCGGTTGAGGTAAATATATTAATAAAATATTATGGTATAAAATTTATAATTTCTATTACATATAAAAAAAATTCAGTCTGATTCAGTTAGCGGCTTTGGAGATAATTGAATTCAAAAACTTAAAAAAATAGGACACCTATGTATGTATAAGGGGAGGTACCATTTCCGGTCAACTTAAAAATTTGAAAATAATTTACGTCGTATCGGTAAGAATTTCAGTAATCGATACTAAATTTTAGTTCGATAGAACTAACGGTATTCAAAACATCCCCAAAATACATGGACACATACTAACACACACATTTTTCTAGACCATGAAAACGTAATCAGTGATCGATTCCGAGTTCGAATCAGTCAAAATCTCGAGTTAGAATTTTCGCATGATCACAAAACTTTATCTATTGTTACTACGTATATAGATAAAGTAAAAATGCAATAAATTTGATATTCAATCCGTTTTCATTACTGGCATTGCAGGATACAAACCACCCCCACTAAAATACAAAAGCTATCTATATACCAAGCAATATCTTTACATCAAGTTATATCACTTTTTGCTTACCCCTACCAAGCAATACTCTCCCTAATCACCTATAGATATATTAAATATCAGTAAAAAATCAATGAAAAATCTACTATCTATCCGATTTTGTAACACACATATAAAACTACATATGTGCAGTGGTGAACACCTATCGAAATTCAATACGACATGCAACCGACTGCAGTGATAATTAAGTTCATTGTTCTTTCAGTGAACATCGACATCGATTCGGTCAGGTTTCAATCCAACAAAAGCCGATGACAAGTGCAGTCTAAAAAAACCATATCGACGTAAAAATGTGACTTACCGGTTCCAATTTCCAATAACAGCAACAATGATGCAACAGTCATCTGTAACAAGAGAGAGAATAGAGCGTTATTATCATTCAGCATTTTCATTATAGACGAACAACGACCGTTTGTCTTTTAAAAGTGAACCGAAAAAAATTCATAAGAGCAATCGAGTCGAATACTAATCACGACCGGGATAAAAGTCGATTGTAAATATCGCAGTTCATCGGACAAAAGGTCGATATACGAGAGTAGCATCCGCAAATACGTTAAAAATGTATACGTGTGTACGAACTATACATACATACATAACGAAAGAGGCTAGAGAAAGCGGAGAAACGTGCATTTGCATTTGGAAATGCAAGATGAAGAGGACCGCTTTTGTCAGTCACGTTTTCGTCTCGATCGTATCGAACATTCGTCGCAATGATTTCGCATCATCGGTATAAGATGAGGTCACTCCAGGGCTATTTTTCGAACGATAAACCATTTACGAAGGAATGATTTGTCGTAAAGCTTGAAAGATTGCCGGGACGATGTTTCATCTAGGCTCGACCATCAGTTTCAACTCTGCCCAAATAAAAGTATAATGTGGACACTTTTTCAACGACTGCTCGTTAATTACGGGTTAAATCAAATGACAAGCGTTGTTTATTTTATTTTAAAGTCTAAGACAGATTTATACACATAATTAAAAAGCATGAAATAAAACTAGCGAAAGGATCCGACTCCGCAACACACTTTTTATATGTAAGATTGTGATTTTATTTATTTAGTCCGCTTGTTGATATGAATATATGTTTATTTTATTTATTAAACAGGGTTTTATTTATATTTAACGGCGAGCAGAATGACGTTAATCTATTCGATATTTCCTTACATCAATTTAGGACTGCCATCGGGAGAGTTTTGATTGATTGTTCCATTTCTATTTATATTATATAATCTTTATCCAATATAATTTCACTTTATGTTTAGTTGTGCAGTGTTCTATTTAGTCATGTTTTAGTTTTTATTTGTTTATCTCTATGTACCATTTTATGTATGATATTATGGCTCAGATGTTATCTTGTTAAATTTATTCTCTATTTTTTTGCATTTCTACATCTGTTGTCTGTGGTTTTTCAATAAATACATTTCACCATTGACTTAACGGACCCAATTTAAATCTCAAGAACTTGGCAAAGTTTCAAAGCGATCATAAGAGTGTAGGAAAACCGACCATCAGACAATTAGCCTGAACAATGACTATGATGCATTTAAACAAAAGACACATATTGAAGATGTACATATAAATAATAACAAAAAAATAGTTAGGAGCCCCTGATACAAAGAATATAAACAACAAAATCTATAACAACCGGGTTTGAACCCCAGACCTTTCAATCACAATCAAAACGCTCCGCCGATCAAACTACCTGTTATTGCTCAATAAATCGATTTCAAAAATTCCACGAAGAAAGCACTTGAGTCACACGAGAGGAATCCAAGCATCCAATTTCCACAGACCCGTTCAGCAGATCGACCGCGATTAATTTCATCATCTCGATGAAATATTCACTTTCGGCGATAAAATTGCCGAGGTAGGTAACCTTTCGCTTGACCGCCACTTAGCATATTATTCGGATAAGAATATACAATGGGCCGTAAAACATTCCCGAGAGCCGGAAACCCGAGGAGCCGGTAGTGGTCTGGATACTAGAGAATTGGTTCATTAATAATGCAACGAGAAATGTGGCGGTTTAGTTGCGAAAGCGCACGCGTAAAATCGTCCCGTTTTGTATATGTACACACATATACATATATGTATGTGTATATATGTATATTTGGGCCACGTAGGGTCAAATGTGGTATTGTAAGATTTGTAGACGGGTTTAAACGAGCTAAGGTCAAAGAAGGAATTGACCACTAAGTTAAAATTACTGTCTTAGAACTATCTACAGTACAGATATTACGGTATTAACCAAATCTCGTTGTCTCGTGAATGGACTTGTATTAGTATTGCATCTAAACATTATAACCTAACCAACATCATAGCTAAATGGTTAACATGTAATGCTTTCAACGGGTTTATTCCCGTTGCCAGATCTTAGATATGTGACTACAGGTCGATCGTTTCCTACCAGTTTACCAATTTATCTGATTTTATTGAAACGGTTCCAACAAATTGGCAGCGTGCCCTATTTCTCGCAAAAAATTATGTTAAAAACATCTCGAATTTGCTGACAAATAAAATGCTATAAATTTGATTGTTAAAATTTGTCCATAGATGTCTCTATGATGATCAGTAAAATAGCCAGATGTTTATAATACCTTTTTGGTATATACATACACATTTATATGTATATATAAAATAAAATCTAATATATTATTTCGAAAGAGACTTTGTATATATCTATGTAAGGTTTAAAGTTTTGTTGGGAGCATCGAAAAGAAATAAAAGTTTCTATGACGACGACATCGATATCGTCGAGTTTATTTTTTCGATTCAAATAAATTTAATAAAAAAATAAATTAATGTATACTATTAGATTGTTTTGCCATGTTTAAGCTGTTTATATTACAAATACCGAGCGAAACCGGGTAAAACCACTAGTGTCTAATAAATATGAGACATGTTACAAACATTCTTCGACCACGAGTTTCTTGAATTCGATGTAGGTATGTCTGCTTGAATTCGATTTAAAAAAAAAAGAAAATTATCAAATAGACAACATATTAATCTACTATATAATTACGAAAGAGACTTTGTATGTATGTATGTTCAATTTTCGTTCAAGTGACGTTCAATTTAATAAAAAAGCAAACGAATATTCAAATAAATTAAAATAAAATAAAACTAATCAAATAAATTTAATAAAATGTCACTATTAGATTGGCCATGTTTAAGCGGTTTATATTACAAATACCGAGCGAAGCCGGGTAAAACCACGAGTTTAATATAAACAAAGAAATGTTTACAAAGAAACATTTAGACAAGAAAGGTTTAATAAACAAAAAAAATGTTTACACAATTCAAGAAAAAATTTACGAATGAAAAAAATATATAATCACATGTCTTTTTAACCATATATACTATGTATATCATGAATTATTAAAAATAATATTGTACATAAAAAAATGCCTATTTGATAAATTTTTGAGCACGCCACAGGAATATATGAACATATATAATATGAATTTCAGATGGCACGCCTATTTTATTTAACTTGATAATTATTAAATAATATTTATCTTAAATTCATGGCGTATTTTTTGAAGAAAGCTTACTTAAATGTACGTTGAATATACTTTCACCAAAAAAATTCGCCTAAAGTGTTAATTTTATGTTTCGAATCATCCCATTTGAAACTTACAGCTCACATTAACCCGTGAACGCATCGAGATGATGAAATCATAATATCCACATAAATCAAAACTCACTACGCAACGGTGTGATATAATACACAATTAACACAATAGAGCACTTACGATTATATCATCGATAGCGCAACGCTGATACAGCCTCTGTTTTTATTTACAGCGTAATGTAATAATAATTTAACACACAATTTAATTCCAGTTAATTGTTTGCGGCAACGATTTAACGCTACACAATTTTCATACATACGAAACGGTCACGCACCAAGTAACACAAGCGAAAACACTATATTATCATAATAGTGCGTTTTAATCAACTACATACATACATACATATGTATATCATAACACCGAAATTGCATGCATAATTAAATTTAATTCGAAAACTTATACATCCATCCATTCGACGATCCTTTCCACTTCCAATTACGCACAGGGTTGACCACTCCGTCGCAGCACTAATTTGTCGTAAGACCGTGAGGGTCTTAAAGGGTTGGCCCTACAAAGTGACTGAAATCCGAAGTTGAGACTAAGATCTTTCAATTATATTCCGAATATAATTTTTCGCTGAAAATATTCATTCATTGCGTTCAATTTGGCCGCTCAAATTTGATACAGATGAAATATTGATGTGCACGGGTTATTGATGTGTAGCTATAAATCAACCCTCCCCCCCCCCCCACCCAAACCCACCGCATTCGGTCGTGAATAATAAATGAGAGTGAAATTTATCTTTATTCTACTTAAATTATCAGCGTCGGTAAAATATTAATCGTGCGGACTTTATTTAGATGCTTAATATGTATATAGATAATGAAAATACCGAGCTTTGCTCGACAATGGGGTGATTTGTTTAAAACGAACATAATTTTAGACGAAAAGAACAACTAGTGGACAGACTTTCGTGTGTTTACGTCTGTTATGACATACGTTCCGCAACTATTCATGTAATGCTCAACGGGAGGAATTGTTCACGAGCATTTGACTAGACACGCGAAAGTGGTCTTCAGTGACACACCGAGACACTCGAAGGTGGTCCTTAAAGACACCTATACACTAAAGGTGCTCTTCATAGACACATCTATGAAGACATGTTTGTCCGCTGGCAAGGAGCGGACCTCTTAACGAATCACCGAGAAAGCATAGAGCCGTCGCCAGTTTACCTCACTGAGCAAATCAGAAAAGTTATAAATAAATTCATTAAAATAAATGATATTCAAAGAGAGAAAAAAGGCATTTCAATCAACTCCACACATTTCCCTACATGATCCTTCGAACTACAAATCCACACATGGTCCTTCGAACTTAACTACAAACCCAAACAACTGGGTTACACTGCTATTGTCCTGACAGGTTCTAATCCGTGTCGATACAGTTTCGACACGTCTAGACCTGTCTCTACTTTACAATGTGTTACTAAATGGGTTTCGTATTATCGTGGATGTCACAGAGTTTGAGTACGTGCGAGCAGCAATGCAAGGTTGAGGTTACGAGAAAATATGAAAATGTTATCTGAAAACGTTATGAGTTTTCCCACGGTTTAAGCCTATTTCATTAGAAAGTTAGCTGAAAAATAGGGAAAAGTAAATTAAATGTTTCGGAAAATTAAAAAAAAAGAAATATATTTTACTGGTATAATATACATATTTGGTTACAAGACAATATGATGAATGTTTTATCGTCGTATAAACAAGCCCGCAAGTAAGTAATGACATTTCGAATCGCAATATAAATATTAAAACAATGTTTCCACTCGGATGATAGCGAAGGCTTTTTTGGAAAATTTGAATAAACGGTCGATTCGGGTTGAGAGATACCGCAAAACCGATGTCGTAAATCAAATAGTCCGAACTGAACGACAATATATTCATTCCTATAAGTGTTTGTCAAACTTTCGAACATTTACAAAAGAAGAAAATCAAGGGGGCCGAAGAGAGTGCGAAAGAAAAATAATAAAAAAGGATTTCGATTATGTTTCGCCATTTTATTTTATGCGAAATAAATTTTTCTCGACACCGCCCTATATATTTATATTTTCATTTCACGATGACTGCGAGTGGTTTGCGAGATAACAACAGTTGTAAATAATTGCGCGAAACTCGGTATCTTTCGTCATTATTTTTATTTAACAGCGCAATATTTTTGTAATGTACACAATATCAAAATTTAAGATGGGAGAGATACGATTTTAATGGCGACCTCTCGAGATTTACGGATTTTCCGCTACTTTTTTTTAATTACTACGTTTCTCTTTAAATATATATGTATGTATGTAGGTAAATGTACATATTGTACATAGCAACGACAAGAAAAAAAAGTACAAATTACTCTTATTGTAATTTGGCCAAGGAAAACTCTCGTAAATTGAAAGTGCCTACGCAAAAATGGTACTCATTTTTCATCCCTCTTTTCAGTGCTATAATTTTTTATTCCACAAGTTTTTTTCCAATAATAAAAATAATGTATTGCAGTCGCTTAAGAACGAATTTAATATTTCATAACACTCATTTTAATATCAAAAAAACTGAATTAAGATTCATCGTTTTACTTATACGGACTTCATTCAGAAAACACTAAATCAAAATGAAAGAACACGCATGCCTTAAAAAATCAATTTGAAATTTAAATATTCTTCATTAATAATTTATTTCAAATTAAATATCACAGGGTTAAGGATAACTACGTATTATTTTTTTTTCAATATCGGATTGACGATTCGGCAATTATACATGTCACCCAACAGACAGCTATTGAATATGCATATCAATAACATTCAATTAACATTAACACTCGGTTGCATAATAAATTCTAAAAAATATAATATATACATTCAATCAAATAAATGACACACTTTCCATTCATAGTACGTATGTATGTATATTATGTACATATGTATGTATGTACATAGAGATCAAATTATTATCAAGAATATTTTTAGCAAATTACTAGTTATAAAGATGGTGAAAAAATAAACAAGATGATATTTTTGGTTTAGTAAATGATTAAATTATTTTTGCAATTGAAGTTTTGTATGGTTATATTTGAAAGTGGCATAATTCCACTTTTCTCCATTTCGGGAAATGTCTCGCAAAACATTAAATATAATTATTTGCGTTCAACAATATTTAAAAATAGTGATGGCCTGTAATACGTATAATCTGCTATTCTGAGACTGCACATATCGAATTAAAATAAGTGGTAACAATGTGTGAATTAAGTCAAACAGAAATAGCGCCTTTTTGGAACTGAAATAATAGTTGAACTATATACTATTAAATTGATATTGTTAGGATAAGTTAGGTTAAGTAAAGCTTGGCCCTATTCACTTATGATTGGGTTGTTATGGTTAAATTAATAGAGTTAAACGTTGTAAATGTATTGTTTGATACATTTTCACTGCTTGAATTGGTGCAAATATATTTTCACTTGAAATATGCTTTCACTGTAACATATACATACGAATAAAAAGTATATAGTAGATATGCATGTATGTAGGGTGTAAATGAGGGTTGATTAGTTGTAGAAAGTAAACAAAGATAGGTCAGGTTATTTGGAACTCACTTTGTTATAACTGTTCGAAGAAAATGAATTACTTTGAACAACATTGTTTCGAAATACTTGCACTTTTCCTACTCCAAGCATTCTCGCACGTATAAAACTTAGCATATCCATAATAATCATATGTCAAAATCTCGAATTTTCTCTCGTTTACTTAACTTCAGATATATGTATGTAGATAATAAATATAAATAAAGACATCCAAAAGCCAGCAGAAATCGGTCGCTACATTCAAATTCGCCATTCGCAATAACCCATCAATCACCCGAAACCGCACACATACATTACATTGTATCGTGCGTTATAAAGATATCAACGGTTTTCCAACGGAGGCGCGGATTCTGCGGAACTCCCCATAAAGGATGCGGTTACGACTTACATGCAGATGGCTCGCGAATCTCGAAAGGGGCAATAAAATGTGTTTTAATACAATTTTACGAGGCGCCATTACGACAATGTCGCAGACGCCCGCGCCCAAACCATAAATGTAGGCCAATAATGCGGCAACCGAGGGGGAGGAGATGATATGGGAGTGGATGGGGGGGAGTGAGGCAAGGACCATGGTGGAAAGCTAAGGGATGGGAGGATCTCATAACCCACAGCGGTGCAGGATAAAATTTATGCCGGAATATCGGGTCCTTCGTCGGAATATTGAATAACGGCGGCCGGTTAGCCGGGATCGCATTGTGAGTCGCGGGGAGATTTGAGCCCGCGTGAATTATGGGTCAGAATTGACCCACATACGAATATTACACGGTAGTTAGGCCCTTGTGGACGTGAGCAACTCTGAAACCCCGTCGGTAAAGTACGACCGAACGTCATATCTAATGCCAATTCAGCGACGGTTTCCCCTCCGTGGCGAATTGCATACTTTGACCCCGTAGTTTGAGATAATCGCTCCATTGAAATCTCGTACGTTCTATGTTTGTGGGTGTAATATAACATGTGTATGTACCAGTAGCGTGCGGTGACTTTTCAACCAGAGGATCAGTTTATTTTTTAAATTTCATTTTATTCTTCGAAACTTTAACGAAACTTTGTTTTCGTTTTTGAATGAATATTCAATATTGGTGTGGGTTTTGGGCTCTTAAATATAATCTCTTTTTACTTACCTCTATACAGTTCACATTTTTGATTTTTAAATGCTTTTTATTATTACGAAATTATGTTCACAATACATCTTATATCTATTTTAATAGCTACTGATCTACTGATCATTTTCTATTTTACAATTTTAATTTAATTTGGTTAGTAATCACAGTATTATATTATTCTAATGTTAATCTAAAGCGTAATAGGAAAAAGAGCTCAAAAACCTATTTAAAATCCTTTTACAGTTCACATGGTATTCGTGTTAGTGGTCATTTTTTATATCTCTTATCTCTTAACCGATCGTTTTCATACTTTGTCATATTGCTCATTTTGGTCATCAATGTATCGTCTGCCATTACGTTGGAGATAAAATATCGTATACAATGCGTATCAAATATCCAGAATCTCGAGTACGGTGACGTCTATGACGGTACGAAAAGCTACCATAATCTATCTTCAACCTTTTCGCCTTGATATGGCGATATCAGATTTTAATTGTTTAAACGCCTATAATTCACTCTATATTTTATAAAATTTGCTCTATAGGTTCTCGTTATCTCTAATATTTAAATATTTATAGTTTTAATTCTCGTATGTATATATATAAATTTCAAATTTGGCGTCTAGCTTCATGTAATGTAATACACGATATATATTGATTTTTGGCCAAATATGTCAGATCTGACATTTCACGGCTAAAAGTATATCTCTTCACGGAGTTTTATCTGCGAGATAAGTATTCAATAAGAAGTTATGTTGTATTTAATTGTTAATATGATTTACAATAAGCTAACACACATTTAGTTTTTTACAATAAGCTTATTCATTATATGGTAGAGAAGCAAATGTCCTTTTTAGTACATTTTTAAGTAAACAATTGCAATTATTATTAACAACGGCGATAAATCCACTTGCATTGTTACTTTGGCTATCTATATTTAGGACCATAATCTATTATATAATTTCGAAAAAGACTTTGTATGTATGTAACAGTCGTTGAGAACTTTGTAAAGGCTGGCGAAGACATGTTAACTTTGCGAAAGCCTGGGGCGCGCCGGGGGTGAAGGCCCGGAGGGCGCCGGAGGCGAAGTCCCGGTATAATCTTCTAATATAATATATAATTTCGAAAGAGACTTTGTATGTATGTATGTAAGTATCGTTGGTTCGTAGAATCCGTGAAATTTGAATATAACAAAAATATAAAAATAAATTGTTTACAATGAGATTGACCATTTTTAAGAGGTTTATATTACAAATACCGAGCAAAGCCGGGTAAAAACACTACTAAATAATAACTTAGGACGTAATAAATTACAATAAAATAATAAAAGTAAATAGCTTAGGACGTAACGTACGAAATATCAATCAACGAATCGAGCGAAAGTTCATACATAAACAAAGTCCATTCACACCCAAAAGGAGATTTTGCTTCCAGGGCACAACTTCAGCAAGTGTCACGCGAGCGAGACGACTGTAGAGTCGTCTCACTCATGCGCATACGCAAGAGTGAGAGCTCACTTGTGCGCATGCGTACAAGATTTGTAAAGAACTTCAGCATCCATGGGGATGCTAGCTTGATGCGAAACAACCACCGGTCACGCAGACGGCTTCAGTCTTTCAACGGGAATGGTTGTTTATGTCAATTTTGGATCAGAAAAAAAAATCGTTTATATCATAATCACGTAATCAAAAATAAATGAATAAGAAATAAAACTAAAATATTCAGAAAACAAACGGTATGAAAATATTTTTGACGTAAATTTTAAAGGATGCGCAGCATCCATGGACGACACGCCACTGGTATGTATGTCTGTCTTGCTATGTTAGTTAAGTATTCAAAGGATAATTTCATTTTACGACGCTAAGTAAGGAAGCGATTTTTCGTATTGTGTTTAGTGAACACAAAGAGCCTATTTGTGAAATGGCATAGTTGTTTTAAACGGAAAAACATTTGCATCACCTCGGAGAAGGTACTTGTCTAATAGCTAATCAGTGGAATGATGTAAACGAAACAGGTCAAGTCGGTGTACATACGTTAAATGTGTCAAGTTCATTTGACTTTTAAAGATTTGACGCTCGCTTAGTTTATTTAGCCGACTCGTATCATACTAAGAAAAACATTATGAAGAATTAATTGACTTCAAACACTAGAACGATAACAATACATTCAATGCAATAAATACAAATCGAAAGTTCTGCAGACGCTTTTTATTGAGTAGTAAAGCTTTTATGTAGTTAATAAGCTCAATCATTTCCTGCCAAATTATAGTTATTACAGTGCTTCTGTACAATGTGTTCTTTATCAAATGCTTTCACATCTTAAACTAATAATAAAACAATATCGATTTCTGAGAAACTGTTTCAACAGTTAAATCAAATGAATTGGCACACTCCAATAGGAAAACATCTGAGCAATACACAAACACTTCAAATCATACAACGTATGATTTTTTCAATCGAAGTTTCAAATCGGGAACCTTTCAGTCTCTATTACTGATTATTTTATTTTATTTCATACAACATGAACACTCACTCGCCTTTACAGATCGCTCCAAAACGACCAGTGCACTTATACAGATATGTACAATACAATCAATATGTGTACATAAATAAGCATTTTATACAATGCGAATTCATACAAACATCCACAGTGACATCTATGGAGAAATTTTTATAATCAAATTGGCGAACCTCAAGACGCTGAATAACTTGAGATTAGCAAGGGAGATGGGAACGTAGATGCCAATTTTACAGTAACCGTTTCAATGAAAATCAGAACAATTTTCAAATTCTGATAAGAAACGATCGACCTGGAGTCACAAACCAAACCTCTAGCGGGACTCGAACCCGTGACCACTCTGCTCGAAAGCATAATATGCTAACCACTAGTGCACGCCACTGGTTAACTTATGTAATACTAGCGATAGACTCCATGAAAATTTCATCGGGTGTATTATAAGTAAAAACTATCTACCTATTTTCATATAAATTATTTGTTTTTTTTGCTAAATGCACTATTTTCCAATAGGAAATATTAATAGAAAACAATAAATATATATGTATATACAGGTTTTTTCTTAATTCTACGTACCAAAACTTATATACATATATATGTATGTACATACATATGTACATGCTCTATAACAGTTTGGTTCGTAGTAATATGGAGTTATGCATCAGTATGGTCTCCTTATTACCAAACCCATGTAGATCATTTAGAGACAATTTAGAAGCGTTTTCTACGTCATTTATCCCATTAAAATTGGTCTTGTAAGATTGCTGCCAACTTATAATGACAGACTCTCTTTTTTCAAGATCGCTAGTTTTTCTCATCGCAGAAGGGTTTATGATTTGTTACTTTTATACAAGATTGCTAATGGTATCCTTGACACATCTATTTTAAACGAAAATAATTTTAACGTTTATGCCCGATTCACCAAATGTAGAAATCTATTCCTTAACACCAATTTTTCATAACAACACTTCATTTAATAGTACAATCGTATGTATGTATATGCCGTGTTTACGATAGTATTGATGATTGTCCCGACCTTTTTGCTGACTCTTTCAGTACTTTTAGTACTAAGGTGAAGAAGCAAATCGGTGGTTGATTTGATTCTTCATCCTCATTGTCTTTCGTTGTTTATTAATTTTAATATGTTTTTGTAATTTTTCTTTTTTGTTTGCTTTATATTACCATGTGGTGCTCACTGTACATGGAATATTATATTTTCATTTATTTTTGTATATTTTATTCTGTATGTGTGCCAATTAAAATAAAATAAAATAAATACAAAGTCTCCTTCGAAATTATATATTAGATTAACCAGTAAAATTAACTTATGTAATAAAGAAAAAAACAGATCAGACTAAACGTAGAACTCACTAGAGTTCTACGTCCAATTTGTGGCGCCTTATTGACATTTGAAGTGTATTTTTTGCCCAATAAGCAAAGTCTATCATGTAGAAATAATTCATTATAAATGTTACCGTTACAATATGACCTCTTGATACGAACGAGCAACGGTCAAACGATTGTTACAAAATTGAGTCAAGAAAAAACGTGGTAGTAAACAGACGAGTGAGTGGAGGTCAAAAGATGGTTTACTCTTCAAGAAAACGTGTACATAAATATAAACTCGATAATTACGGGTACATCGAGCGCACGCGAAACTGTATTTTATACTATTGTATGTACCTACATATGTATGTATTGAAAAAAAAAGAAAAATACGAAACGAAAAACACACATTATCGCAGTAGTGTGAAAATACGAAACTTGTTTACTGTCAACGTACATATGCCCATAATAAAACAATTATAATATTAATTTATGTACGTAGATTCGCAAGTTGGGTAGTGTTGTGCAAAATGAGACTATTATAAGCACGTTACGCCCAACTATAACCTAATGTATAAATAATGATATTTAGCAATGCGTATAAAGTGATTAAATAATAGTTTGGAAACTTAACTTCTACGTTGACATACATAATTGAGTTAGTGAATTTGAGAGATGAGAGGAATATTAAATTGATTAGGTAAACAATAGTTACATATGCACATAACCTATGTACATACATTTATATATACATACATAATGCGTGAACCTTTTCAGAGCAATGTACAAAAATGAAATATAAATAAAATAACTTTTTGATGACGAATAATTTATCACAATCTCATGTCAAAATTCATGCCGCATTATTTTATTTTTGTATACATAAACAGCGACGTAAAAGTATGTGTATGTGAATATAATACATATCATACATACGCAAAAGCTTTTTTTTTCGTTCGTAAAACTCCGTTGCGGCAGAGTCTTCATATTCCATATTACAATATCACCTTTACGTATACATCTAACTTATTTTAAGATCCAACCGTAGCGCACGGGCCAATCTTCAAAAAGTTGGAAGTTTTTATTACGCCACTCCAAACGGGGTTGTAAAAGAAAAGTATGTTTAAAAAATATTTAACGGTTTTACGTCTCGCGAGAAAATGTAATAGTAAAATACACAAGGACTAAAATGTAACCGCTTTATCTGTCGTATACAGTACATCCTCGATGATCCGGGCGAATGGTGGGGAAGAGAGGCACGAATAATTGAAAAATACGGGTGATCCGAACGTTTGCGTTTTACTGTTTTAAAATATTATGATGTATTTCAAATGTAAATGTTTAAAGATGCATTCATAACATATTATAGAAATAAAGTTAGTATATTTATTTATTATTTTTATAATAATAATAACAATAATGTGACCAATGTGACCTGACAGGTTGCCCCAAAGTGTCACACCAGTCTTAGAAAAAAATAAAATAAAGAAAAGATCAATAAAAATTACCAATTATTCATCTCATTCAAATAGCCTTGTGTTTTATCTCATGAAACTGACCAGCTCATCAACATGACAATTAAACGGAACCGGAAAGCCTTTACAAGAGACGAGTTATCACTGGTAAGATTTTAAGAAAACCATTACGATAATTTTGTTTCATTGATTACAGATTTGCATTAAAGATGGTAAAAATCTTGCTAATATAAGGCAGTCGTTGGTGGTCAAAAAGCTTTTATTAATTAATGCACGGATAATCCTAATCTCGGTACCCGAAAGTATACCGTACTGCATTTTTAAAATGTGTAAATTGTAGTTTATTTACCTAGAAATTTATAAAAAATATTGAAAATAATGCAAAATTAAATTTTCGACCGAAAAAAATTCACATGTTGACTTATTCCATTAGATAAAACTACGTCCGCATATGCTGGCTTAAATTAAATTTGCCTGTTGAATATAATTAATGTACCTATGATGAGTGTGAAAAACAGAACGAAATGAAAAATTCAACGGATTGGGGTGGAAACATTTGGCGTATTACCAGGGATGAACATTAGTGGAAATCCGACCATTTGGCACTATACCGAGAGCAATTAATGAAGATGAACGTGTTCGGAGATAATCTCGTAAGGGTAGTTTCGGGAGCACACAACACTTTAGGCTGACGATGAACAACAGTAAAACAAATACGTTGTTGGGGTTGTTCGGTCAGTGAATTTTCACCAAATGCCGGGAAATGGGTGGGGTGGGTAGGAGTGGACACAGTTTAAATAAAGTTAGCATTCGGACGACCGCCAGGAAGCGGTCAGATAGAGGTGTTCAGTTTGCTTCCGACCAACAACGTTTTGATTTACGGTATAAAATTTGTGTATAAAATCTGAAAATCAATTATTTTAATATGAAAAAATAGCAAAATTCAGTTCAAATCCGAAAAATTGTATACGTATAGTGGAAAGTACATACGACGAGTCAATGTTGATGACTGGTAATATGTAATTTATCCAGGTGGGTTATTTCCCTTAAGCCCTCTGAATGCTAACTAACGCCAATCGGCGTTTTGCCAACAAGTCCATGGGCCTTAAAAACGCCTATAAGCGTTATAATTTCAGTGTGTACACAGTAAACAAGAATACTACCCCGCTAAGCCTTTCCAGGTAGCATTGAAAAAAAATGCATTGAACATGGGTCGTGTAATCCATGTCATTCATTTGTCAACGTTTATAAAGACTGGCTTACATTGAAATTTCTGAATTTATAACCATAGCAGAATTTCCCGATTGAAATCCCTAACTGCTGAGTATATCAGATTGTGTCTTTGCATTAAGATTGTGAGCATTACATTTTAATAACAATGAAGAAAATGGAACTAGTTATGGAGAAATACATACATTAATATCCTTCTTTTGTTTATTTTATATTGTTGCAAGATATATTAGAGAGTCTAAAAACACCTTTACAAAACTCGAAATCCTCGGCGGTAGTTATCTAGGATTTGTTTGGATTAGCTTCAATTTTTATACCTGCTCTCTATTGGATTTCTAAATAATTCTAGTTGGAAATGTTGGCGAAATTTACAGCGTGGCGGACTTTCAAAAGAAAATACATCAGCACTCAAAGGGTTAAACAGAACAATGTCAACACTCCGGTTTAGATTTAGTTCCGGATTTCAAACTACTTCCAGCCACAAGCACAGTAAGATCGATTAGATGTGATAGCGATCGGTTTCCCTATCATCACAATGATCGATAGATGTGCACACATCGTGTAATTCTGTGAATAGAAAAACATTCCACGTCTCGATAAGGAATATGGGAATAGAAATCGTGACTTTCTTCCGAGTGTATCGACACGAAGATATAAATGAGATGATAATTGTGATTGACGATCGAAATTCCGACAATGGACCCCCCCCAAGAAGAATAGCAACGCAAATTGTAAACGAATCTTACAACATACGTATATTCGACATAAACGCATCACACAAAAATGATTTCGAAACCTATAAAAAATCAACGTCATTCACATTAAGTGTAAATGCGTCAAATTAGCGTCCCCCCCCCCCTTATAAATATATGTATTTAATTAAGAATAGAAAGTTTTCGAATTGAACATCATCAAACATCAGCTCGTGTAATTGACGTGTGATACCACTTTTACCGTCGATGCGTACTTGAGCGAGATTATTGCCTTTATAACGGTCAATTTTCTTTCACGTTCAACGTAATATTGTTATACAACACTCAGGGGTGTAGTTTTCGTATTAAAATGCGAAAGATCAATCACTGCTCGCGATTCAGGTTGTCATCTTTGCCTTCGGGGGGCGTTTGGAAGCTTTATGGCGAGCCCCCTTTCATCGTAAGCTCAAAGTCTTTAAAAAGGTTACAAAACGGCCCAACCCCTAACCGCGGATAGAAGGGGAATACCGGGGTGCAAAAGCACGTCCCCCATTGTGAACATTTCCACGAAGAAAGGGAGTGGGTTTTCACGAGGGTAATCAAAGGGAGTGAGAGACCCAGCTCGTGAATAACCCGAACGTATACGTACCTACACGTACATAGATTCACGGGAGGACTGCGAGAAAACTAGAGGGTTAACTTTCAGCATAGGCGGATTATGAAGAGCTCGCCTGGAACGAGTGTCAAAATCAGAGACTAAAGTATTTACACAACTCGTGAAATTATCATGTTAAATATCGCTCGTGTTTATTTTAACTGCTGACAAGTCAAACTTTATCATTGCAGAGGATTATTTATATATAAAAATACAAAATATATCATACAAAAATTTATAAACCAGCAGAATAGACCAGCGGTTAGCATATAATGCTTTGAACAGAGTGGTCACAGGTTCAAATCCCTATGCTTTCTGCTGGCCAGTCTTTGGATTTGTGACTCCAGGTCAATCGCTTCCTATCAGAGTTTACCAATTTATCTGATTTTCATTGAAACGGTTTCAACAAATTGGCAACCTTACCCATTTTCTCGCAAAAATCAATCTCGCATTTCGTTGAATTGTATAAAATGCTGCAAATTTACAAAAAAAATTACCATAAAATGTGGATTTTAGTTGATATGCATTTACTGAATTTCTCTGAATTGTTTAAACTGCTGAAAATTTACAAATTTGACCATATGTAGATGCTCTGTGGATATTAATTGATATGTTTTTATTTGTATCGTATGTACAATATTTCTGGCCAGGAAGGCGCATTGGGGTTACCTGTTAAGCCTTCCTGGTATAAATTAAAGATAAACCTATTTACACTATAGACGATTGACATAAGCTGCAGGAAGATTTCGATAGATTTGCTATACCTATGTTGTTTAAATAATGATCTTTTTCTAAATCCAGAAAAATGTTATATACAGATATAACTATATGAGAGATAATAAGAACCTATAATGCAAATTTTAAAAGATATAAAGTGTGAAAAAGATAAATTTATAGGCGTTTAAACAATTAAAATCTGACGAAAGTAGTGGGGAACCGAAAGTCAAACATACATATAAGGCTACAGGCTAGTGGTAAAAGGTTAGCTGACACCGTCTCAGTTATATTATATTTTATTACTCTATATTAATGATATTTCATATAAATTTAAACACTCTTCTTTATGTTGATAACACAAAAATTTATAAACCTATTTACAACATTGACGATTGTTATAAACCGCAAGAAGATTTGGATAGATTTGCTTTATATCGCTTAAGTAACAACCTTTTTCTAAATCCTGAAAAATGTTTTATTTAAATTTTACCAGAAAAAATCCATCATCACTATCATTATCAATTAAACCATTCAGTTCTAAATACATCATCTACTTTAAAAGATCTTGATGTAAACAAACTCGATTTCTTCGAACATATTTTCTTCATTACTAATAAAGCATATAAATCTCTTTGATTCCTACTCCGCTCAAAAAAACCCTTTAATGATCCTTTTGTACTTTAATTACTTGATTTTCCCTTGTAAGGTGAATTTTTCTCAATTATCTGGTAACCTTTTTATATATCCCATAT
Source organism: Arctopsyche grandis (assembly GCF_051622035.1). Classification (NCBI taxonomy): domain Eukaryota; kingdom Metazoa; phylum Arthropoda; class Insecta; order Trichoptera; family Hydropsychidae; genus Arctopsyche; species Arctopsyche grandis. Next base: position 32,065,514 of record NC_135362.1, read on the forward strand.
TAATTGTATTGAAAAAGTCCAACTAAAATTAACTAAATCCTTACGCTATTATTTTCCTATACTACTGTTACCGATATTTTAAAACTCCATTCCTTAAACAACCTTTCTGTCGAGCGACGACTCACTGATGCTACATTCCTTTTTAAGCTTCTAAATGATTTCCTTGATTGTCCCGAGTAAGGTTGGTTTCAGGATCCCAGACAGGTATACTAGACACGTTGCACTCTTTTCACTTAATCCTTTCAAAACCAATTCCCTAAAATATTCCTATCTACAACGTGTTTATCATATGCTTAACAGGGAGCTGAATGAAATTGATTGGACTCGGATGTTATTTTGTTATATTTATTCTTTGTTTTCATGAATTTCTACATCTGAGGCATGTTGATTTTTCAATAAACAAATAAATATATGAATGTCTTTAATTTTTTTATATATGTACCTATACAACCTTTTTTCAAAAATTAAATAAAACAGCTTAAATTTCCAATAACGCTCGCGAAAGATTCGGCGGGACATTTCTATAGAACCAAATATACGGCCAGGGTAAAATTTCCACATGAGAATCGCTGCTATACACTCATAAATGGTCCATTAAATATTTTATTGTCGCTGCTAGTTACAGTTTACATCGATTACACTGTATCCGGCGGAAACATGATAAAATTTTGATGTGATATGAACGCTGTACAAAATAAGTCTTATCGTACAGTGTAAAAAATTAAAAGTGTTATGTTGGAATTATGTGCATTAAATCATTACACGCAGTACATAGTGAAAATTAAGATAAATTGAACCTAATTTAGAAATATTTATGTACGCATTGTAGTCTGAAAGTGCAACGACTGCTACATTTATAAAAATGGGTCAAAATCATATAATGTATGTAAGTATGTATATGAGTATTTGTGGGATTTTTTTTCGAAATGCTATTATTATTTCGTAGCATGATAACGGTAATAATCACGCATTTCACAAAGCCATTCTATTATTATGAAAAAAGTTAAATAAAATTTATTTCGATTTCAGTTCGGTGGCCTGAATAACATAACACATAACTAGAATTTTTAAATCGAATATATTATTTGTGTTATATTACCCTTTCGTTGACTATTTTTGATGTGAAAATTTTTGTAGCTTTCCTTTTGATTGGTATTCGAAAATATTTCAATCAAAAACTCTTCACGCACATTAAATAATTCAAAATTCTACATGAATAAATATCATGACATATACATATGTACATACATATGTATGTTTCTGATGAGCCTGAATGTCATTTCCTACTTTATATTTTATTATTTAATATTTTACTTTATTTAATATTATTATACATAATGCTATTGGTTGTTTTTATGATTATGTATAAATGTATTTTTTGTCTGTGTATACATGTATGTATGTATGTTCCTCATCTCTCTGTATTTTTTCGACCATTGTGGCGCAATAGGGACTCCTATAATGCCACCAAACTAACAAAAAGGGTCCGAACTTAAACCTCAATAAATAAATAAATAAATATGTACTATCAGAATTGTTGATATTACAAATCACGACTTCAAATACTGTTAATTTCTACGATATCTATGTACATATATGTACGACGAATCAATAGATAAGTTTTGAGATAATGAAAAAAATACCTTGAGATTTTAGCTGATTTGTATCCAGCATCGATCCCTCATCACGCTGTGATGAAACTATAATTTATTTATTTGTGTAGTTGATTAATTTACAAAGAAAATTCGCTGTTCATTTTATGTAGATTTCAACAATGTTTCCCCAAATGTTCATACAATTATTGCAAATTACAAAATAATTCAAAAAGCATTTCTCAATATTTTCCAAACAAATATTTTAGTTAATGTATTGCAGTTCTCAATAAAATACCAGACATACTTACAAAGCCAAACAATATTGCATAATAGAAATCCGTTATGCCTCATACATAAGTGGATGATATAAATATAATCCGTGTGAACATATCAATGAGTATTTCAAGACAAAAGAAAACATGACACATGATACGTGTCAAATTAACATATACACAGCAATTTCAAAATGGGAAACCTTTCACTTTTCAGAAGATTACCTGGCTTTTGCAATACAAAAACGAAAATAGCGATAGGCGAAAAACGCCCGAAAAAAATAATTAATTGATCGATGGATAAAAATAGCGGACGCCGCCGCGTTAAATTGAATAATCTGGAAGAATAAAACAGTTTTATTTATACACACACATACATAAACGACGCCTTTCACCGTCGGATTGAAGTTGATCCGAAAAGAGAAAAGTAGATTTTATATACATAAATAATCGAAACGAACCAGTTTCGCGGGAATAAGAAGATTCCCGTGTAAAGTTCGACGAGGAGATCAAAACGTTCACCCACTTTGAGGAAACTCCGTCGAGATTTCGCTTTTTCGGCGAAACTTCGACATACCGCGAAAAGCGAAGTAGGGTGGGAAAAGCGATAGCGCGACTCCACACCCACTCGAAATCCAATCAGAACTCTGTTTACATCACCCATTTTTGGGATGGATATTCAAAACTCTGCTTAACTATGCGAAACTCTTCCACCCACCCACCCACCCACCCCCACATCCCCTATCTCGCTTCAATTTGTAGAAGAACGCACGCAAACGTGTGGTGATGCACAGTGGCCACTTATATAGGCCCCGCGTCTGACTTAAATCTCATACATAAATTTTAGGCCTGTAATAACCGCCCCTAGAGTCGTCAGAAACACGCGAAATTTTTAAAATATTACAATGAATATGTGTAACACCATTTCTAAAAACGTGAATACAGTCGTAATATACGAATTTGATTTGTCAAATGTCGGTTCTTTCCTCAATTCGAGCCAAACGCAAAAAAGACAGTGTATATATCTGCATATGTTGAACATTAATAAGTCACATAAAGTGTTGAGAAAAAGAAAAAAAAATGTGAAATTGACAAAAAACTGGTAATAATGTTAGGTGTATGAAGAATACATGTATATATATACATGTATGAAGAAAATCATTTTTGAAGAAACATTATATAAAAACTTCACCCTTATCTTTGCATTTTCAATATTTATGTATTATCTTTATTATTATATGGACGATAAAATTGCTGAACGTCGTATAATAAATTTATTATTACATACATATACTACCAATAAGTCACAACATTTATGATGTTCGGCAGTCGTTTCATTTTATCGACAGATAAGTATTGTTTTAATATGTGATCCAGCGATTTATGTGTTGAAATATTACTCATAAATGAAAACAGTACATACATATATAATACGATGCATAAGAAAATATTGGAAATACACAACATGACTTGCCTTTACTTGTCCGGGCATAAAATATTGTATTTATTTTTATTTTTTATTTATACCAGGAAGGTCTAACGGGTGACCCCAATGCGCTTTCGTAGCCCAAAACGTTTTGATACAAATATTATTAGTATTAAACCACAGAGACATCTACATATGGTCAAATCTGTAAGTTTGCAGCATTTTTAAACAATTCAGCGAAATTCATTAAATACATACCAATAAACATCCACGGAGACATTTATGGTCAAATTTTTAAATTTGCAGCATTTTATACAATTCATCAAAATTTGAGATTACTGAAAACTCGAGATTCGCCAGAAAATGGGGAAGGTTGTCAATTTGTTGGAACCGTTTCAATGAAAATCAGATAAATTAAATTCTAATAAGAAATGATCGACTTGGAGTCACAAACTAGATATATAAATAAAATAGCTCCAGGACTGGCTCAAAGGTGCATTAGACTAATCGCGTGCCCAGGGCGCCATAGACAAGGGGCGCTGAGAGGCGCCGTCATTTTTCTTTTTTTATTATTAAATTGAAAAAATAAAAAAAGCAATTTGGCTTTTTACGAACTTTTATAACATTCTCGAAGTAACAATACTGATTATAAAATATTATAATTTACGAGGAACGCAGGAATTAGACTCAAATATCAACGACTCGCGAATAAAACTTGTAAAACAGAAAACTATTGTCGGTACAAATGGTAATTTAGAATTGTATTTTATATAAAATACTGCTGAAACATATGTATTTTATATACAAACATATTTATTTATTTTATTTTATTTTTTACATATATACCAGGAAGGCCTTACAGGTAAATCCCAATGCGCCTTCCTGGCCAATTACAAATACAAATGCAGCATTTTTTTATTATAAGTCGTTGAATTGCGAGACACTGAAAAAACTCGCAAATTAACGAGACATCTATGAATTGTACATAAATTTTTATTGTACATCCATCAAATTTCAAATAGTGGTGACATAGTAGGTAGGAAGGATTTTTAGCCAATTTTTTTTCCGGGAACCGTTTCAACAATGAAATCAGAGAAAATTGGCAAACTCTGATAGGAAACGATCAACCTGGAGTCATAAATCTTTTGTTTGGAGTCATAAACCTGGAGTTTCTTTTTATACATATGTAAAACGTGCCTATTTTGAAGTACCAGTAAGACATACATTTTGCATTCTGCTCACACATGATCTTACTTGTGCATAGACACAACCCGAATACCTTTCAATGTGATTTTTATGCAATAATCAAAGTATGTGAAAATGCTTTCATACATACGAGTATAGTCGATATGAAAAAGGTTACTTGAATTACAACATGTTCATGGTATATAAATGGATTTTTCAAGATGACGACCGATAATCGAGTGTACTCCATTTAAGTAAGCCACTGTGCGTCTCGCCGTCGTGAACTTTATTGTAAATTTACTTTGGAAAAGCGATTTTTCCATCCATCCTACCCTTTCTCGCGATCTTTCTTCCCCCGCTACAGATTCGAAGCAGTACGAAATGTGAGACGCGAATTTTTCCTCGACATCGGTGAAATATCCGAGTTCTTATCCGCTATACTAAGTTTCGCGCTGCACTCGAGCCCCCCCTCAGGCTCTATCAAATGAAAAATGTAACATTGTTTCGAGAGCTCTTTGTTTCGTCCGTCTTTCCACGCGATGTTAAATCGATGGTGAAATAGTTTTCAGACCTTTTTCCAGCGTACATAAATTAATAAGGAAATAAATTTATATCGCTTTGGAAACGCCTGAGAGGAAACAAATGTCACATATATATGTACATACATACATATGTAATACAATAAAAACTACGTAAATATATGTACGTATGAGAGTACAATACGCCCACTGGATCCGCGTACAAAATTACACTCGAGTGCTAATCGTATGAATATTGGGAAATCCGTGAACGTATTGTCATTTAAGTGGGTTTTTTAGTGATGCAATGCAACTAAAATTGAGTTATAGAACACTAATCGTCTGAATATTAAAAGGAAATACCATAAGCATAGCGCAATTTTTGACACCGGGAAAAAGTCAAATCAAATAAAGACATTGGTTTTAATTTAATTAAAAGATCCACCAGTGGCTTCTATAAAAACAATCTTATAATAGCTTCTATAAAAACACTCTTATATTTTTACATAGATATACATATATACCACCAGCGTGGTAGAGTATTGAATTATTTCGTGCTTGATGTCACGGGTTCGATTCCCACTAAGAGTCTCGTTGTTGACCAGACCTTGGTTTATTTATTTAATTTATTATTATTTTAAAATAATAACAACAATAAAATGACCAGTGTGACCTGATAGGTTGCCCCAAAGCGTCACACCGGTCGATTGTTTCTTATCAGAATTTGCCAATTTTTCTGATTTTAATTGAAGTGGTTCCTGTAAAATTGGCTTTTCCTTCCCAATTCTCTATTGCAAACCTCGATTTATTGTTATATCTCAGGTTTCGTCAGATTTCTCACCATAGATGTCTCTGTGGTTGTTTATTGAATGTAAAAATTCGTATTGTTTCATGAAAAATGTTATAAATCATATTTATACGATGTTTGTAATATCTGACCATAGATGTCATGTATTGTTTCGATTTACATGTGTATGTATGTAATAATTATGTATTTAGATGTCTCGTTAATTATGATTTTTCAATGTCTTGTAATAAATTAGCCATAATGACGACCTGGAGCTAATCTGTAATGTCACTATGGCAAAATTGTAAAAAAAATAAATAATACCAGAAAGGCCTGACAAGTAGACCTCAACGCGCTTTCCTAGACAATTAATTACAAATATTGCAGCATTTTTATTATATAAATCACTGTATTTCGAGAAAGCTGAAGAACACGAAATTAACAATTAATTAATCCATTGATACATCTATGGATGTAGACATGTACATAAATAAAATTCAGATATTTGTAACAGCAAGTAGGATGATTGTTATCAATTTGAGGAACCGTTTCAACAATGAAGATCAGATAAATTGGCAAACTCTTATAAGAAACGATCGACTTGGAGTCACAAATATCGAAGTATAACCAGCAGTATTAAAGATTAGCACGGGATCAAACCCAGTAATCTTTCAGTGCTAAACATAATCGCAACCACCGAATATATAAAAGGATTGAATTTTTAAATCAAATAAATATAGCAAATAATTTTCATATACATAAGTTGCAAATACATTATAAACCATTCACACGATTTAAAATAATATATTAAATAAATGAGAAAGAAAAAAGTAGCTATAATCACTGTTTAAGTGAGTTTTGAAGGGGTAGCATAAAGCAGCGTTTGGATGGCTAGCTGTCATCGTTCTGAACTGACACAAGATTCCGATGTAAATTTTAATGATTTCATTAATTTTAAGCTCCTCTAGATTCATGTCGCAGACATTAGCTTAATTCAATGTTAGCTAACGTAACAGTGTCGGTAAGATAAAAAAGCGACCTGAAGAGTAAAAGTGGTACAAATTTTTGACATGCAGGAATGTCACTGAACTAACCAGAGTAAACTGTACTCATAAAACATAATATATAATACATTCGTGATATGCACCCATCTCTCAATTTACGATTAGATACTTTCTACAACAAATTGCGGTATACTTTCGATTTTGATTCTACAAATTATCGTTTTCTGATATTTATCTTGAATTGACCATCAGCTGATTTGCAATATTTTCATCATACAGACTATACGAGAAGAATTTCTCCACCTAAGCTGCGTTATATCAAAACCGCGTGAATCGAAAGACATGTGTATTTCCTTTTTCCAAATATGTCACCGGTGTGCATTGTATAGTTGTAAATTCAAATGACGACACGATTCTAGGTCATTTTAAACCACAATGCTATTTTATGATTCATTCAATGAACTTTATAAACTATTCCCAACAAAAGTATAGAAAGTTACTGTTATTACAATTGTGTGTTTGATTACTAGAAGCATTTGGTGTGCTATCAATATTATATAGGCAAAACTTGATCCAAATAACATATCTTGATCCTTATTTCCAATTGACTTTAGAATTTATATAACTTGCATATGTAATCATATGTTACATAGATGTGGTGTCAAAACTGAAAATCGGCTCAAACCGGTGCGTATAAATAATGACCCGGCAATTCGGTTGTAGAGAGCCAAAACGCGCGTCCCACTAAACATGTGAGAAATGACCTTAACGAAATTGAAAAATGTTCCCGATTTCTCACCGAAAGTTCTGAAAGCGACCATAATTGGCCGAAGCGTACCACCGACTACACATACACACATCTCTACTACAATATAAATTCAACGATGAGACCAAACCGTTCAAATCGGCATCAAACACACATGCGAGGCTTCAATTCATTGCGCGGAAATATTCTTTTAAATGCCGAGCCTCGTTCGTTCGTTTTTTTTTCCATTTTATTTTTCCTTCTTTGTAATACTGCAGACCCGCTTTCAAAACGTAATATATCACCGGGTGTTTCTCTTTTGACTAATGTTATGAAAAAAATTCGTGACGCTAATGCCCGACACGTTAATGTAAACATAAACCGCGATGAACATTTAATTGAAACGGTTCAACGGCGAACAATGGCTCATAATTGCCGATTTGATCTGTGACCTTAGTTAGCTACACTCCAGATTTCTAATTTTAAGGTTAAAGTTAACTGCAACGCTCGTAAAAAATGTCACATCCAATCATGTTACATCGCGAAACATACGTTTGACCTTTTGTTATATCCACATTGCGAAAATAACCAAACATCAACTTCTTAGAAAATACGTGACTTCTGCTAAGTTGATTCATTACTATTAGAATCATAAAAGTTTACTTATTTTATGTGAAAGCGTTAAATAGATACAAGAACTGTTGCGAATCAGTCGCGGCGTTTACACGTTCGTACGGGTCAAGAGACGGTAAACCTTTAGTACAAGATCAAACATGGGATGAAAGTCACAAATGTAAAAAAAAAAACATATAAAAAGAAGAGAAAGTCCATGAAAACATGCGCAAAGCCTATTTTATTCTAATCAATATTGTGAAATAATACATACATATATCTAAAGAGGATTTACCGCTAGTTATTATAATACAAACGACGAGGGCAAACGTCCAAATAATTCGAACTTTCATTTCAATGCGGAATAATATTGTTAAAATAGAATTTGCAAACACGGTTTACATATTGAAAATTTGCAGAGCCGTGTTATTGTAATTTTGAAACGAAACGGTGCGGTCAAACGCTATCGAAAGACTAAATTTCGAGCGAATGGCGTTCATTACAGACCAAAACAAAACACAACCAACGATTATTTCGACAATGTTTTATTGATAATAGATGAAGTGAACTATCGATATCTTGCCGTTCGCATTCATTCGAACGGTTTCACATTTGAATTCCAAATTAATACCAACTACGAGGATTGGTTTAAAAACAGCGTTCGAAACGTTCTAAAATTATAATACTTGGTAAAAAGTGAAGATTGGAAAGGTCAGTCATGCTTCCATTATGCATACGGTTCGTCACACGATGTTTCTGAAACGAAATTTAAAATTATAATATTTTTACAATATACACGCACAATGCGCATACGTCTAATAAAATTTTAATTCACTCGTTAATCACCCTATTTGCACGGTAAGTTTTCACTTCAACACTATCGATCAAGAAATAAGTAAAAGAAAAAACTTAAATGTTACTCTTACCAACAATGAACTTTAAAAATGAACTCAAAGTATTTAAAAATAATTTACTATTATATAAAATTTAAATTACAGACAATCCTCAACTTACGAAACAAAATATTACTCAACATAACACTGACCTTTAAACCTAAAAAAAAACCAGATAAAAATTTATTGATATTTATATCTAAATTTTGTATAAGTCGAGACCGTCACGATTATAATTATGTCAGGTGGGCTTAATCTTAACTTTATCAGGTTTTATATGATTGCATCAAATGGTAACCGAAATCGTTGTAATTCGCCATTTAGGCACCTTCGATCGACCATACAAAATTCACAGAGCTTTTGAATGAGTTCATTCAATCATTATAAAAATGCACAAATAAGCAAATGACCTAAGCCCTATAGATCAATTTATAGTTATATAATAGCAATTTCATACAAGTCAGTAAATGTACTAATTTATTTATTTAAGTTTAAGTTTGGACCATTGTGACATTTCAGGAGTCCCTAATGCGCCACAATAGTCGAAAAAATACAGAGACATGAGAAAAATAAAAATATATATGCACATATGTACATACGTGTATACACAGATCAAAAAATACATTAATACATAATCATAAAAAAACAAGAGCATTATAATAATAGCAGATAAAGTAAAAATATCAAATAATAAAATACAAAGTAGGGAATTTTTTGCACATATAGCCAGCACCAATATATAAGAACCAACCGCAAATACAAAACATCCCTTCGAGGCCCAAATGGAAGAGAGAAGATCAAAATTCCACTTATGAAAATAATGAGCGCAGGCTACCAGACAGGCTAAAATAATCTCCGACAACCTACACCCACTGAGGTGGATAATATTACATTCAAGCTCAGCAGCAACGATTTAATTGAGAAGTCAGATGGCTCTTGGAATATAAGCCATTCCATAAAGAGCTGTGCGGGCAGGAGGTACAACCATAAAATAATGATGTCTACCACACACATAATTATTAGGTATATAAAGTCCCAACTGTTTCAGCAACGATGGACATGACGTATTACCACGTAGAAGCTGGAGAACAAAACGAATTAATATGAGGAGTTTCTCCAAAGTTCAAGGGAATTATACACGAGCATGCCCAAAAGGAAAGGAGTGGGGTAGATATGTCTGTTTCATGAAGTTCAATGATAACAATATTCAGCTCCACTGAGGTGGAAAATATCACATTCAGGCTCAGCAGCAACAATTTCATTGAGAAGTCGGATAGCTCTTGGAATAGGAGCCATTCGATCAAGAACTAATGACATTTCCACGTCTTACATTTCATAAATGTACGTTGATTGAATCGCAAGATTTTACAATGACTTCATACTAATTTAGGAAGTTCACAGTTTCAATTCTTAATACTGTATATGGCCGAGTCAATTTGCCACGAGCAGCTATTAAACATTTTTAATAACAATGGACTATAAATTTGGCATAGTTCCTAAATCCACCGCTTTCGATAAACCTACGCGATCGAACAATGCGAGGAAACGGATCTTTATTTATTTATTATTTTGAGCAAACGTGAAATTCGACCGGATGTTGAATCTTTTGACGGTCGTGATTGATGACTAGAATCGCTGGCACACGCTCGTCACCGTTTTAACGGCAATACGTGTATGGGTGTCTATAATCCAAGGGTGTCCTCATGTCGCCAAAAGTATGTACCATAAAACCCACTCAATTTGCATTTGCCCAAGCGATTTAAATCGTGACTCAAACGATGGTGAAAGCGAATGTGCATAGGAGGATGCGTCCTACTGAAAATTAATGATCGTTCTGTCTTAATACAAATGTCTTTCCCTCACTCCAAGGCTCTATAACGGCACGTATTATACGAAGCAAAAGGATTTTCAATTAATAAAAAGCACGATTGTATTAGATCTATTGTAAAAAATGCGCTCGAAGATCCGGCTATTTTATACATAATAATTAGTCATCGGTACATCGCTATTTTTTGAAGGACAGACACGATTTACTTCGCCGTATAAAAATTGCATTTTTTCTACGTACGATTTAAAAAAAAAAAAAAAAACAGGTGAACAATCACTGTATGTGTGTGCATTTTTTTGCCGTAATAATATATACAAAAGCTAGAACGACCTACGAATTACTTAAAATTTCTTCATTTCATCGAAGCAATTCAAAAGTTTATAGGTCTATCACGATCGTGAAGGACGGGTTTATTTTTTATTTATTTGGCATAAAATTTTAGACACAAGGTTGTCGGTCAAATTGGTCGTTATAAAGATCGTGTGAAGCAAGTGTTAGATTTCGTGGGAAAATTCAAAATTTAAATATGATGCGTACAAATGAAATGACTGTCGCAAAGAGGGATACGAAGCTTAGAGGTGAATTTGCGAGAGGAAACGTGCCAGACAATATGAACAAAGAAACTGCGGGTTAAAATGCTAATATTTAAATTAAGAGGATACCTCTTTGTAAACTCCGTGTACAACAATTGATTATTCATGGGATGGGCGTACGAAAATGTGTATCCGGACTTGAAAAATATAAGAAATACATAAATTCAAAGTCAGGCAAAGTGGAACGATGAATGGACGACGGGAAATGACTAATGTTCGGGTCAAGGGAAAGGACAATGTCCATTGTCAGACGGGAAGGATGGAAAGAAGAAAACCAATTTAAGCATGGTGAAAAGGAAAGGATTGTTAGTAGCACGACAAACATTTATATGCGCACGAGAGTATCATCACTGATGGTACATACATAGGTACTCGTATTTTTAGCATTATGCAATAGATGCTGAGAATTCACGATTCAATTTCAATGCTTTTTCTGAAATTACTAATGATCGTCATTTAATATTTTTCCTTTCATAAATTGTGTTAAAATTTAAATTGATCATTATTTTAAAGATCGTCTCAAACAAATACATACTAGATGCTAAAACTGAACACTTGAACCGCTACAAAACTGAAACATGAAAATGGGAGATGCTAAGTGACTCTTAATTTGTTGAATTTTTTCATAATTTTGTTTTGAATTTCTGATTTTAAAAACCTGGATTTGTCATTACACTTGATTTGATTAAAAAAAATATATATATAATATATATAAAAACTGACGCGAAGTATGTTTGTAAGTGTGAGTGCATCGACAAGTATGGAGATTTTATAAAAACAAATTTTATATTACCAGCAGTATAAGTTATGCATAGGGATGTAGTGTGAAGTGGATAGGAATGGGGCGTCTGGCATGTGCTCCTGATATTGACCACCTGACATGGAACGGGTGACGTCAGTGTCAGATGCTGGAGCGTATAAACAAACACACATCCACAAAGACACACACTTTTCATTCATTCATCATTTTGACCGGGTTAGATCGGCGAGCGTGTAATGCACGCACTCAAAATTTTACTATTAATACTTGCGTGTGCCTATAAATTACCTTACATTATATTTATGTATCTAATATATATAATTTCTAAAAAGACTTTGTATTTATTAATGGTTTGTTGAGAGCATCGAAAACAAATCAAAGTTTTATATGATGACGACATTGATATCGTCGAATATTATTGTTTTTTCGATTCACATAAATTTAATAAAAAAACAAATGAATGTTTACTATTAGATTGTTTCGCCATGTTCAAACTGTTTATATTACAAATACCGAGCGAAGCCGAGTAAAACCACTAGTAACATATAACTTTATTTTAACTAGCGCATCAATTCCTTTCCGAAACCACCCGTTGAAATCAACTGGCACAGCACTAGTATGTCATAAAATGCAGAAATTTATTTGTGAGACATTAGAAAGTAATGTATAAAACGAACATCAAAAAAAAATAATAATGACATCTAAAATAATCACACTTCATATAAGAATCTCCCATTTAGAAAAAAGTATGTTTATTCGTTTGAGGAATATGCATATAAAAATGAAAACAGTCAGATTTTTTCTATAAATTATACTTTCTGCGGAATATCAATGTGAATCAATGTGTCTTATTATTAATAACAACCGGTTAATGTGATCAATCGGATTAGGAAACGGGTAAGTTAGAATGCTTTAAGTTTAAGTAACATATTATACATAGAAAAAAATATATACCAACCAGATATTATTAAAAATAAGCGGATTCATTACATTGACCGCAAACTGAAGTAATAATAAACCGATCAGCAGTATTGAAACTATGCTTACGACATGTCACTTTTGTGTTGTTTAAAAAAATGAAATAATTTCAGGGACGTCCTAGGCATTGAGCGGTTGACATTTGACGTGTTTCGCGAATTGTTATCGGTCGGTGTTTTTATTGCGAGAGGTCGGGTCACGAGCCAACCCTGGTTTTTTTGCCATCAATACTACACTACACACAACGCGAACTTGTATACATATTGCACGAGAAAGGTCCCTTTGAAAAAGGGCATCTATTTTTCTTCGGCGCTGAAAAATGGCGGAATGTTTACCAAATTGATTATTCGAGATGGCGAAGAAATACTAAATCACCGAGCGTTTTCTTCTTTGTCGAAAGACGAATATAGTACATACATACGTAGACTAATTCCAAACATCCTCGCTTCCGACGAGATCGTTTCGCATCACTCATTCGCCTGTCCGCCCATTTTAATTCCAAAGAGTGTGTAAATTTAAGACGTATTTAAAATCGCATAAATAGGCGCAACTCAAATAATAAATATAAAATGCAAATTACGCAAAAGAAGATCCCTTTCACGGCAACAATGAAATGAAACCTGTTTCGTTACCCACTTAAGCGAACGAACCTTGAACTTTTAACGTGAAAATTATGTGATTTTAACGCCTCGTAATGCCATTCATTTGAATTTCGAAACGGCGAAAAAAGTACAATAGAACGCCTTTGAATTTTCAATAAAAAAATAAAATAACAACTCGAGATTACCTTTGAACGCACGAAAGTGTTTCAAAAGTTAACAGAAAAAGTTTTAAGAGTATCACACAGATACGGCAAAACAATAATTTATTAAAAGCTTAAAAAATTACAGCAAAAAAGTATAATTCGTTCCAGTGTATTGCGTTATATTTCAAAATCCGCAAGATACGGTTCATTTAATCGATGACTACCGAGATTCGAACGAACTTCAATACGGTAAATTAATTTACCTTCATTAGCGCTGCGTTATGACGAGGCTATTTCGACGTTTTATTATAATTGAAAATTGTTTCACGAACTAATTAGGTCAATTTCAGCTAAAAAATTATCAAATACCAAAGATATCGATTATAATGTAATTTTCTCATTAAGAGCACACAAAAGTTAAAAAAAAAATCGATCCATAATAAACTTCTACTTCCGTTATGTTAACTTCCACTCTTAATCTTAAACTTACATATACACATAAAAATACGAAATTTTAATCTAAAACACGGAACAATTTCGGAAAAAAGCGTCAAAAACTTCGAAAAACACGAGTGAAACTTCCAGTTGAAAAAAAATATATTTCACAAATTCTTTGATTCATTTTCTGAAATTTATCATGCCTGATGTATCACGTATGGTTTTGGAGATACAAAAATTCAAAGAAAATACCTACATATAAAGGGAGGTAGCACTTACGGTAGACTTTAATTAATCATAACTCCAAAATGCAAAAACAATACATATTTATATTAAAACCAGTGGTTAGGTGTGTTGTGTATGAAAAATTAAAAAATAAGTGACATTTTTAAAACGAATTTCATTGTAATTTATACATTATTAATTCGATTCTTCGCTCTTTAGACGTTAATTTTTCAATTACGCTTTTGTATAATTAATTTTTCATACACAGCTCACCCAACATCAACACCCACCGCACGCTACTGGTTATAACATACTTATTAAAACACATTTTTTAAAAACCATGAATACATCATCAGTGATCGATACTAGATACAAATCAGTCAAAATCTCGAGATTGAATTTTTCACAATCAAAATAATTAATTTATTGATATTGTGTATATTGTTTTGTACCTCGCTTATTAATGTAGTCGAATAACCAGTGGGGATAAGACACACCATTGATTTGTGGCACACCTAATTTAATAACTAACACCATTGATTTATTTTATTGACGTATCTTCAACACTTCGTTGTTTTAAAGAAGAGTATATTAACTCATTATGAGCTTAAGTTAGTCATCACCATTGATTCCGAGAGTGGTAGTCGTTACCATCGACTCCGCAAGTGTCAGTCAGTTGATACCATCGAGACTCCGATAGTAGCAGTCAACACATCAGCAGCAGAACAAAGTTAAATAGTGAAGCAAAGTTGAAGTGAAACAGTTCTACGTATCTCATTTAAATTATCCGATCCATAATTTTAGCCAGCAGCATAGCTCGGTCGTTAAGCTTCTGCCTAGCACCGAGAGGCGCCGGGTTCGATCCCATGAGCTGACCTCGATTGAAAAGAATTTTTCTGAGTTTATCTGTAGTGCTGCTGGTCAGACTTGGATATTTGTGACCACAGGTCGATCGTTTCCTATCAGAGTTTGCCAATTTTCCTGATTTCATTTTTGAAACAAAGGTTCCCGATTAAATTGGCTAAAAACCTTCCTACCAACTATGTCATCACTTTTGATTATGATTAATATGCAATAAAATGTATGCACAATTCATAGATGTCTTGTTAATTTGCGAGTTTTCAGTGTCTCGTAATTCAGCGACTTGCGTAATATAAAAAATGCAGCATTGTTTGTAAGGAAGGCGCATTGGGGTTTATCAGTAAGGCCTTCCTGGTAAAAAAAAGTGATAAATAATTAAATTCTACCAATAAGATAAATGTAACGCTTTAATAATAATAAAAATATATTGGTTAGTTAACCAAGTAGTTTTAAAATAAAGATTATTTAATCTTTCATGGACAGTATGTTGATAAAGTGAAAAATTGTACATGCATATATACATACATATATACAAAGAATTTATTATTATGCGTGGTTGTAAATCCGATAAATGACGCTGATAATTTTCCGCATAAAACAGGTGATTTTGTGCGATTTTCGATCTTTGATCGTCCGCAATTGAAGTTCAAAAGTGAACCGGTCGACTTTTTTTTTGGCAAACATTTGAATAAATAACAAATTCTTTTTTACATCGACATAAAATTTCGTATACATCTATCTGTACATATACATACGAATTTATTTTTTATTGTATAATATTTTATTTAGGCGAGCAACAGCCTGCGTCGCTCCGGGTACAATGAACGGTGATCCGGAAAGCGTCGTAAAAAATTCCGAATACCGGAATACCCATAAAATTGCCGAATAAAACGGACGGGATATTTCAAAACGTAAATATTTATGCTAATGAGCGAACGGGAAACGAAGGCTTCGAGATAACTAAGTTCGGAGGCTTTCACGCGTGTATATACAATCAAGAACCAACGAAAACTTCAATAGAAAAATCAACGATACAATACGAACGCTACGTGTCAAACATACAAATGGAAAATATAAACATTGAAACATTTATTTATTAATTTAATCGACTTTCAACGTTAATTGCGCGCATTATTCATAAAAATATAACATAAAATGTTTGACAACGATTGAGTAAAGAAAAATTAACTGCCACTCAAAATTCGCGGTACAAAAAAAGCGATGGATCGATTTTTATATGCGTTATAGACTTTTCGGCTATTTATATATCATTCATGTACATAAATTATACCCATGTGTAACAATAAAAAAACGACTTCTGTGTTCGCGACAAATAAAACATCGAAGAGAATTCCTCGAGGACTAATCTGCTGTTTATAGTCCATTCTTTTTAATTAGCGAGAAGTGATTGTCAAAAATGGTGGCCATAAAATGCTAATGTATCCACCTGTAACGTCGCGAAAAAAAAAATCTATATATTTAAATCTTAGAATATTATAATTCAAGTCATAAATTTTCAAGAAAATGTGTCTGTTATTAAAAGTGACTCGATTTCAAATGCTGCCTCTCCATTTTTTATTCATAAATAATAAAACAATACAGGCCTCTCGAGTCTGCGTTGTACTGCTTTTTCAACTCGTAAGAATTTTTCTATTACCGTTTTTACGATAAATTTAAAATTGTATCGTCTTCTCATTATAATTAAGAAATTAGTTAAAAACACGGCTTTTAACTTTTTATTTTTTATATGTTTACCGGAGTATTTTTACAAAACATTTCCTTGAATTGTATATATTTTAAAGTACGATATTTTAATTACATAAAAATTATATTTATGCATGTTTATCCCAGCTTGAGGTGTAGTCAATTCCCACTCTTTCACTTTTCACGGGTTGGTATTGTATAAAAAATTGATCTACGATCTAAGCTATTGTACCATGAGAAAATAAACTAAATTTGGTGGTCGTAAGTCAAAAAATATGGATATATACATATGTACATACAAACATACATACACACAACCAGCAGCGTGGACTAGCAGTTGGAATATTATACTTTCTTATGAAGTGCTCACTGTTCGATTCCCACTAGTAGCTGTTAGCCATACTTTGGTATGTGACTCCAGATCGATGGTTTCCTATCAGAGTTTGATAATTTTTCTGATTTTCATTGAAACGTTTCCTGTAAATTAGCATCTCATTTCCCATCTCTCTCTTGCAAATCTCAAGTTATTCAACGTCTTGAGGTTCGCCAACTTCTATGATAAAATGCTGCAAAAATTTGTCCATAGATGTCACTGTGGATGATTTTTGTATGAATTGGCATTGTATAGAAATCCTTGTATTAATTGTATTATTGTATTGTATCTGTATTAGTACACTTGTCGCTTTACTTCAATCGAACATGTACACTTGGTGAGTGTACATGTTCGAAAATATCATACATATAATATCATATAAATAAAATATCATATACATATATACAAATATCATATACATATAATATCGCTATTCTGTATGTCTGTGTATCTGTCTGTTTGTCTGAGATATCGCTCACCATTCTATAATACTCGTTTCGATTCGACATACATACATATATACATACGTCCCAGCTAAACTACTGCCAAAACTTCTACATATATATATACTAAATGCTACTAATTTTTTCTCTTGGCAGAGAATTTACCGCCATCTATTGAAAATTTATTTAATTCATTAATTCATTAATTTTTCTATTTGTGTTTTATATTGTTGACATGCAGATAGGTATAAACATTAAATTAAATATATTTAAAAGGTATTTGAAAAAAGTTGGAGCCCGTGGGGATCGAACACATGACCGACGACACATTTCTTTTAATTTTTTTTATTTAATTACTTAATATGCCAACACTCATGCGATGATATGGCATCGGGTACAACACTAGTATATGTATGATAATAAAACTATTTTGATTTTTTTTTCATTTGATATAAAAGATCCACTGTGTAATGTCGCCTGGTGCGTTGTTCACTTACATACGTACGACTTACTGACTGCATTGTTTTCGCGCAAAAGATCACATATTGCGAAACAACTGTAAAAAGGCATGTGACGCTTTTCAACCACCCCCAAGCATATGTACGTAATATCCTCCCAAGCCCATTCCTGGGGGATGGTAAACCGCTAGAAAGCAGGCAGATGATGAGATGGGACAAGCATATTCCAGGCCCGATATGTCACCAAAGTTCTCCTTGTTATTTTTCAATTTTGTCCCGCGGGAACTCCACCTACCCCCCCCCCCCTAACCTCCTACCCCTCTACACGCCGGGAAGAAACGGCTAAAGGAAACGGGGGACTAATGTTATTTTACGAGACTCTTTACGGACATTTCTCCAGCGTAATAAGCTCAATGTTCCTCCATATTAAATATCCGGAGTTTTCCCATACGCGAAAACGTCTCAAAACACTGTCCTCTTAAGCGAAGCCGCCTTAAAAAAATCTATATCAAATTTATAAAGATCTCATTCGAGCGAATTCGATTCGCGCGGATTTGAATTTCATAAAATGGACACTTATGCTGTCAGTCCAAGCGAAAGGAATTCGAGCAACCAAGTTAATTCTGAATTATTTATTTATTTAATATACTTGGGGGAGGCGGCAAAGCCGATAGACTCAAGGGGTTTGATCAAACATATTTTAACAAATTATACATACATATATGCAATTAAAATGAGAAAAATTAAAATACATTAAAAAAAACAATATTAAAATAAAAATAAGAGAGCAAAAAAATATATAAACAACAAAAAAACAGAAATACGATTATGGGAAAGCAGAATTACAGAAATCCTTTAGTTTTGAAAAAACTATCAAGCTTATTCTTTAAAATATTAACATTATCAGAGGTTACTATATCATTGGGAAGACTATTCCAAACTGAAACCACTTTGTTAGAAAAGAAGGAATCTCTGATCAATTTATTAGATTTTTCTTTTTGGAGTCTAAGCGAGTGACCTCTGAGGTGAATGTGACATATGACAATTATAGTGATTATTAAGTATTTTATAGACTTCGATTAAGTCACCTCTAGTTCTTCTCGTCTCAAATGTAGTGAGATTCATTCTTTTCAATCTTTCGTTTTAAGAAAGTGATTTGAGTTCAGAAGGAATGTTTGTAATTCTCCTTTGAACCCTTGTAATACATGGTCAATCCTTTTTAAAATGAGGATTCCATATGTTAAAAGCGTATTCTAGTCTAGGTCTGATGAAAGTTTTACATATTTTTGATAAAATAGTAAAATTAAGAAAATTGAATACACGCTTTATAACATACGAAAATAAGTAACTTTTGTTGACAATATGATTAATATGAGAGGACCATTTTAGGTCGCAAGTGGTGATGATACCTAGGTCTAATTGGTGTTGGACGTAATTGAGGAAAAGGTTGTTTATTTTGTAGGAAAGATTTGGGTTATTTTTTCCTAGTTGGAGTACAGAGCATTGATTGATGTTTTTCTTTTTGAATATTGAGAGCATTTAATTTTTAATGAAAACACATTTAGATAAATTGCGATCGTATAATTATTCGTATACGGTTTCAATCGGGCGTACGATTGGCCATCGCTGCTTTTATTTTCCGACGGCATCGCGACGCCTTGCCTGATTGCTTATTTCACGCGACATCTCTCGGAGGAAATCATCGGAAAATTCAAAGCGGAAAATGCGGAAAAATTCACCACCAACGTGTCGGCTGATTAACGTTTATAAAAAAAGAAACAAAAAGTCCCAAAAGCGTCCGAAATAAATAAAGTATTCAAGCGAGAAAATAACAATCGTTGAAGTGTCGAAGAATACTGACGAAGGTTCATCTGTCGACAATACAATAATGGTTTGACGCGTTGCGAAAACGTAAATGTGATATTATGTGTGTGTTAGATTCGGTTTCAAAACGATACGGTCGTATAATAATTAATGGAATTGACGTGATAAAGATATTCAAAGGTCTCAACGACCTAACTATACGTAATATAATGATAGTGTGTGGTAACCGTCACAATGGAAACATTTTTAATACTTGTGTATAATATTGTTACGAAATATGTATGCACCGTATGAGAAGACCGTTTGATAATAATAATTCATTATTTCCTTCCTTTTTGTATGATTGCCGGTTTTCAAAGCTATTTTTTTTAATAATGGGAATATGAAAATTAGTAACCCATTGTCAGTAAAAAAATGTTTGAAATTATACCATATTAAATGCGTCCATTTACATTTTTTACAGTTAATAAAACATTAATAAAATATGAATAGGTACATTAAAAAAAGCAATATTTTTATTATGTTAAAAAATATAGGAAAGGTTTTCTTTGCAAACGTTTATTTATGTATGTATGTATATGAAAAAGTTGTTTGTAAAAAAACGACAAAACTAGACAGTCAAGGCAAAATTTGACGGTTGAAACGTTTGCTATTTGTAAAATCAAATTATTAACTTTCATACGAATCATATTGTATGTACCTATATATGTATAATATGTATGCTTTTTATTCCATTTATTCAAATTAGAAAGAAATGCATTAAGGAAATCAAATATGAAACAACAAATTTTACACTCACTGAAATTGTAATACATATGTTTAAATAATGTACAATAGAAATGAGGTTGCCCATCACAATATTCCAAATTTTAATAAAAACCGATATAAACCATTTAATTAGGTTAATAATCAAAACACTATTTGTAATGCAAGTAAAATGCTAAATATGAAAAAAATTACATTATTTAGACTGATAATGTAACGTAATATAAATAGCAAAAAAAAGTCATTCAACCATTCCCTATAATTTTTTTTTCTTTTAAATGCGATTAAAGGTTATGTATTATTCTAAATATTTATTGATACATTTTATTTTAAACATCCGAAGCTTAAAGTTTTACTACATAGCAAAAAATCGTGTAAAATGCGAATGAAAATGGACATAATTCAATATTTTCCGATCGTTTACGGAAACCCGTATACGCAAAAAATTTACATTTTTTGACAAAAAGGCAAAAATAAAATAAATTATAATACTATAATATTATGATAGCAGGATATTTTCTTCGATAGACAATTCGGCAGAATATTTTCCGAATTAACAGCTGATGTTCTCCGACAAAATTTGCCTTAACATAACGTAGGCTGAGACAATTACCATTATATGTACATATTGTTCAGTGATTAAAATATTACGCATTAGTGGTTTTACCCGACTTTGCTCGGTATTTGTTATATAAACCGCTTAAAAATGGCCAATTTCATAGTAAACAATTTATTTGAAGTCTCTTTCGAAATTATATATTAGATTCGCCCCCGGCACCTTTGCCCCTAGCGCCTTCACCTCCGGAGCCTTCGGTGCCCCCCGGGGCTGGGGCGAATTTATTTGAAACGAAAGGAAAATATATCGTGATAGAAACAAACATGTTTTCGACAACCAAAAATACATACATATATACAAAGTTTCTTTCGAAATTACATATATATTAGATAAAATAAAAATAAAAAATACTAATATCTATCATCAAAATATCGGCAGTGTATTGCATACTTCAATACATAATTCACCATAGCTTATTACAATAAATAGAGATGATGCAATCCTCCACGAGCCGAACAACAATACCGAACGTAAACTATGGAGTCCACACGAATAATTGACAGAGCTTCATTGTCGATCTTATGAACCGCTCGCCCGTTTCCAACGAAGTAATCACATTTTCCGACAAAGGACATCTGTAGTAATTTATGCTGGATCATTCGCCCGACAATGGGGCGCTGAAAACTCATTTTATTTTCAAGTATAGATCTATTGTGGACGACGCTCGATTGTTTCAGGCCCGCTTCTGTGCGGTGTGGTGCAAAAATACTGCAAAAGGCGAATTTGCCGCTCGGGTGGGCGCCAAAAGAAGCGTTCGCATACCGAAGCCCGAAATTACCCAGATCAAATGCAAAATGCGGCCGTTAAAGTCCTTTAAAAAACCGAGAGAGAATCCTTTGATGTACGACTAATTTCATTCGGAGCACACTCGCTGAATTTTCACCATAGTTCCATCACTTGCACGTTCAAAAATCTCTAGAGAACACTGCGAACGAATTCACGAATTCGATTTAATAAGAAAAAACCTACCCATGTTCATATCAATGTATTTGAGGAATACAAATACTATCAAACACATAATTGCCCGATTTGTCGTCACATATTAACAGAGTGATCTCGACCACATTTGAGCGTTGAATGCAAATAAAATATAGAGTGAATGATAACTAAAAATAAAACTATCACTGTTTGATCTGTGTACATATATGAAGCTTGTATTGGTTAGAAAGTTTATTTTGGAGAAATAAACAATGAAATTTGAGGTTATGGGTAGCTGTTAAACTAATTGTATGTGATGTATGTATGTAAGCTTATTGTAAAAAACTAAATGTATGTAAGCTTATTGTAAATCATATTAACAATTAGATACAACATACATAACTTCTTATTGAATACTTATCTCGCAGTTAAAAAGTATATCTCCGTGAAGAGATATACTTTTAGCCGTGAAATGTCAGATCTGACATATTTGGCCATAAATCAATATATATCGTGTATTACATTACATGAAGCTAGACGCCAAATTTGAAATTTATATATACATATGAGAGTTAAAACTATAAATATTTAAATATTAGAGATGACGAGAACCTATAGAGCAAATTTTATAAAATATAGAGTGAATTATAGGCGTTTAAACAATTAAAATCTGATATCGCCATATCAAGGCGAAAAGGTTGAAGATAGATTATGGTAGCTTGGCGTACCGTCATAGACGTCACCGTACCCGAGATTCTGGATATTTGATACGCATTGTATACGATATTTTATCTCCAACGTAATGGCAGACGATACATCAACGTATATTGATGACCAAAATGAGCAATATGGCAAAGTATGAAAACGATCGGATAAGAGATAAGAGATATAAAAAATAAGTAAGCTAAAAAAACGCTGGTTAAACGTCAGGAAGAACTTCGAATCATAATGGCGGATGACACTTCCACTTATATTGATAACCAAACCGAGCAAAATGTCAAAGTTTGAAAATGATCGGAAGAAAAAGAACCCAAACTTCGTCATACGACCAAATCGTTTGCAAGCTAAGAGGAGGTTAGTAATAAAAATGGATAATATTTTTTGCACGGCTTTAAAATAAATTACACAACATATGTACATATGTCAAAACGACATTTAATGTCAAATTAACATCTCTAAAATAGCTCGCACGACCCAAACGTGGTCCGCCCGGCAAATCAAACGTCAAATGGTTTGCCAGTAACAAAAATAAAATTTTACGTTTCAGTGAAATCATAACCGGTAACAATTTCACTGGGAAGTTCAGTGACATCATATCCAATAACATTAAAATCATGAATCAAATTTTTGTGTTGTAAATATGATATTATATATTCGAAACCAAGTCAAAATTTGATGATTCGGATTATCCGTGTTTTTCAATTATCCGTTCCCTTCCTCCCCAGCATTAGCCCGGATAATCGAGAGTATACTGTATATATATATTTATGTATGTTCATATGTGGATAAAGTAAAAATGGAGCAAAAACTCTAAATTTAATTGGATGAGAAAGGCGTCGGTGTGCCGGGAGTGCGGTTAACAGGTTTGCGAGCTTTAATTTTTTATGTATTTATAACGAAAATTGTTCGAGCGAAAGCTTCGCCCCGATAAATCGACCCCTTTTTCGGCTTATTCCATTTTTCATCAAGTGTAAATTTACGGGATCGCATTTGAAAACTTCCGCTTATAAATATGACGTAAATTTGTTTTCTGAAAGGTTTACGCGCCCAAGTTGGATTATACATTTTTTTCGTTTTTTTTTTTATTATTTCCACAGGGAATTTACACAGCATAAATAAAATACGCGAGCCTGATTTAATCCCGAAATTGGGCGATGCCTTTAACTCGATCTAAAATTTAATCAACGCGTATCGAAAGCAAATGTCAAAAGTGAAACAAAGATCGTTGCAAAAAAAAAAAGCAAAATATTCGATTGCATATGCAATTACCGTTTCGACTTTCATTTTTGTCGCATAATGACGCACTTGCAGCCCACACATTTAATACACGTCAAATCAAATTGTAACATGTCACGACTTTATGGCACGAAGGTGATAACTTCACAATTTGACTAAATTGAGTTAAAATCCAATTTCGTTCTTGTATTTTTATTTTTAAATTTTAACAGAACACATTGATAACTGTCCCATTTTTACTATATCTATCTACAAACGTATATCATCATCGTCACCTACAGCCACTCACCATCTGCTGCTGAATGAAGGCCTCTCCAACACGCTTCCATTCGTCTCTGTTTTGCGCAACTCTAATCCATCTCACCCCACACAATTTCGTCTACCCATCTTCCATGTGATCTTCCTTTTTCCCTTTTGCATTCTCTCGGGTACCATTCTAGCAATTCTTTTGTCCACCTTTCGTCCATTCTTCTAGCCACGTGACTCACCCATTGCCATATCAATCTTTTTAATCTATCCACTATGTCCACTACCCTTGTCATACTTCTCACCCACGTAGTCCTGCTTCCTGTCTTTCCTCGTTATGCCGAGCACACAGCGTTCGGAAGGAATTGGACTTTGGGTAGCATCTTGGAGTTCAAATGTATAAACGAAGTATTAATATATTTATAAAAAATAGTGATCGGGAGGAAACTTTATCCTGAGATTTTGAATGATTTATACTCGGTATCGATCCTTTATCACGTTTTAATGGTTTCTAACAAATGAGTCATCTTTTTAATTTTAATTGGCAATAAAATGTACAAAATTATCAGTTTTAACTACAATTACAAATCACGTATAATTTCAACTCAAAAAATACCAACATAAAAAAGTGAAGTGTTTTAATTTACTTTTAATTTGCATAAGTTTTATTACAACTAGGTTGAATTAAACACTTTTTTTTGTGCTTTTCACACTGAAACTGAAAAGGTTGTTTTTTTCTCAAGATATTCCCCTCCCCCCTACGACTCTTTTCACCCCTCACTCCTCTCTACAGATATGAGCAAACAACACACGAATACAAATTGCCAGAAACCTAGTGAAAGTTGTCAAATATCCCAAAACAACCCTATAATAGTGACCACTGCGACTCAATAAGCTAAAGCGTTTCGTTTCACATCCGATCTAGACTTACTCCCTAGTTTAAATAGTTAAACTTCAATAAAGCAACTTAAATTTTAAGGATTGTCTTTAACTGAAAATACATTTTAAATCAACTGGAGCGAATCCAAATAATACAAAATAAATCACTAAAAATAATTTATAATACACCCATATGTACTAACTTGAAAAAACTGCATGCCATAAATAATATTCCGTTTGTTACAGACATTACTAACAAACTAACCAGTAGATTCTATGACATAATCACTAATAACCATACTAACACACTTGTGAAGAGTCTCGGTGATTGCAACAAAATATCTATACCCTTCAGGTATAAACACAGATTACCTAAACACAATCTGCTTTAGATCGTCGACTTTAGAAAGTCTTTAATTAATATTATGTATTAAATTAATTATGAGCATTTATAAGAATTGTAAATAGGTTTTTGAGCTCTTTTTCTTATTATGCTGTACATTAAACATTAAAATAATATAATACTATGATTACTAACAAAATTAAATTAAAATTGTAAAATAGAAAATGATCAGTAAATCAGTAGCTATTAAAATAGACATAAGATGTGAACATAATTTCGTAATAATAAAAGGCATTTAAAAATCAAAACTGGAGCGAATTATGAAAAACTATCAATTTAATATTCAATTCGTATGACGTATTGCAATCTGAAAAAAAAAACATTTTGAAGTTATTACATTTGAGCTCGAAGGCTCGCGATATGTAAATCATTCATCGCAAAAGTGGTTCGATAAATTATTCAATTTTTAAGCGGTACACGCTACACGCATCATTACGCAAGCCTACATAAATCCAAAAAGGACGAATTTAATTAATGATTTAAAAATCAGACCGTGTAAAATTAAAAAGAAAAAACGTCCTTTTCATTATCTATAGACATAGGTACAAAATTTGCATGTCGAGCGATTAAGACCGCGCTTCGAAAGGGGGGAGATTTTTATGTAAATTTTAAATGAAAAGCGCTTATAAAAATTCAATATTTTTTTTGGTGCGCACCATTTCGACAATAATGGCCCGCGACCGGGAAAAAATACAGTCGAGTGTATTTAAATGAGTCGATAAAACTGGTCGAATGTTTAATTTTTCGACACAATGGCCGCTAGTTGGACCCTGACGATCGTCTCTCACCTGTGCGGGTCAAAAGTCAGCCACCGATCGTGATCGGCGTGTCCTCAACATCTCGCAACATTCCTCGTGAAACTCGAAAAACGCCTACCGACAACATGTTTATCGAACAATCCGTCTTCTGGTTTGGACGAGGAGGCATTTCGATAATTTCAGAAGAAGAAAAAAACAACAACAATACCACGAATCATCAGTCAAATTGAAAGTTCTGAGTTAAATTCCAGCGTCTACTACGAATAATTGCGACTCTTTACAAAAGTAAATATTTTACAATTCAATGAGTATTCCAAGAAATATGAATTAGTTATTTGTTGAGTAATTCTAGCTTTTTGCGATGATGTTGATATTCTCGATATATATCTGCTTATTAATTTCTCGTTTATTAAGAGGGATGGACACCAGCGCCTTGTCCATAAAAAAGTATTACACTTCTCCCTTCCTCATTTATGGCACTAGAGAAATTATTTTTTAATATGCTATGGATATCCACCATAGGCATGTTTCTATCTTTTTATTTTTTTGATTAGTTATTTCTTTATAGGAGCTAGGAGCCACCAAACATCTATAAAATCGCCTCGTTTTTACACCCACGAGTCCTGCGTGCTAATTTAACGGTTGATTTTTAAAAAAATACGAAAACACAAACATAGAAAATATATTTCTCATACCGATGATGAATTTTTTTATAAATTGGTCCAGTTTCGGAGGAGAAAACTGGAGAATACGAAACCTCGATTATGTCGATTTAAAATAGGTATTATTTGATCGAGGCGCAACTGTCGCATTCACTCAATATATTTATTTATTTTAATATACAAGTATACCACAGAGTCTTTACAGGTCACCCCAATATGACACTGTGGCCAGACAATACATAAAAGATCAAATACATAAGAAAAAATAAAACAACAATAATAGAAAAACAAATAAAATAAAACATTTAAAAAATTGTACATAAAAATTAAAAATTGAAAAATTGAGAATTAATAAATTGAAAAATCAAAAATTAAAAAAAAAAAAAAAAATTAAAAATTACAAATTGAAAATAATACACAAAAAAAACACATATATAAATAGTTTAAATTGAATTAAAAGTAAAAAACAGTAAAAATACGGATAGATTATCCGGTGAAATATTGAAAATATCAATGTGATTGCTGACCAAATTCAAGCAGCGTAAGACTCGAGCGATTGGTGAAAAAGCAAGAACATTAGTTCTTGCTTTAATAGTTTGGAACAATGGACGCAATCGATAATCAATGAGGCGAGATGGAACCCAAAATTTCATTTCTTCCAATATAGTTGGGTTGTAAATATCACCTCTTAATAATTTGAAGAAATGACACACAAGATGCATATCCCGCCGATGAGATAGGGAACTATAGCCAACAGAACCTTGTACAAAAGCACTAGGAAACAGTTGAGGGTAGTATCCAAACTCCCTCATATATAGATAGCGGAGGAACTTCCTTTGAACTCTTTCAATTTTTAGAGAGTAAGTTAATTCACTGGGACTCCATATAATGGCATCAGATTCCAAAATGCTTCGGACCAATGCGTTATAAAGAAGACGCAAAACTCTTAAATTATTGAAAATGTGAGCATTGCATAAAACGAAACCCAGCATCTTTGAAGCTTTATTGCACATATTGGAAATATGGATACCAAACTTCCATCTGCTCTCAAACGTAACGCCAAGGTCTTTTTTGGATAATGTTCTACACAGTGGAGTTCCACCAAGATTATACTGATATAAGGTGGGGTTAGAAGACCGAGAAAAAGACATAATATTGCATTTACTAACGCTAAGAGGTAAATGATTATTAGTCGCCCAGCACCATAAAGAGTTCAAATTACTCTGAAGGACCTCACAGTCAGAAACACTATCAATTTTCATGAATAACTTGAGGTCATCAGCATATAGTAAAAAATTTGAATCTGAAAGTACCGAGCCAATATCATTCACATATATTAGAAACAGTAAAGGTCCCAAATTAGAGCCTTGGGGCACGCCAGAAGATGTGAGGTATACTTCAGAGAAATGGCCATCAAAACAAACAAACTGACGACGATTACTTAAATAAGAAGTAAAAAAATCAGTAAGATTATCCGATAGACCAAAATTGGCCAATTTCTTAATAAGTTTTGAATGATCAACCTTATCAAAAGCTTTAGCAAAATCGGTATAGATCACATCAACTTGATGCCCTGCATCTAGCGATTTAGTAATGAAGTTTGAGAAAGACAAAAGATTAGTAGTCGTAGAGCGTGCTGAACGAAAACCATGCTGTTGGTCTATGATAAACCGACTGCAATGGTTATAAAGTAATCTCTGCAAAATTATTTCGAATAATTTGGCTGGAGCCGAAACAATGGCTATTGGTCTGTAATTATTAATAAAAGATTTATCGTCATTTTTGTGAATTGGAGTGACTTTGGTGCATTTCCAAGAGTCAGGGAACAGAGAAGATTTCAGTGATAAATTATAGATATGAAGCAAAGGATATAACAAACTGGACTTGCATCCCTTTAAATATATATATTGATATATATTGTCGCATTCACTCAATATATACAATCACTCAATATATGTATATGTACAGTACACTCTCGATTATCCGGGCTAATGCTGGCGAGGGAGGGCACGGATAATTGAAAAACACGGATAATCCGAATGATCAAATTTTGACTTGGTTTCGAGTATAATATCATATTAACAACACAATTTTTTGTTTCATAATTTTAATACTCATTATTTATTAAGAAAAATGCTTATAGTTAAACAGATGTGTGGCCGTTAGTGCCTATATATACATATTGATATATATTGTCGCATTCACTCAATATATATATATATATCGAAGAAAGGAACGGCAACAAAATTAAGGTTTCGGGTATCCAGCCCTCTTAACCCTTTGGCTGCTACGAGGTTTTTCAATGTCCAAGCGAAAAATGCTAACATTTGTAATTATTTTGAAAAAAAATAAATATAATATTTTTTTTTACATACTTACTTCGCCGAACACTCGTAATTTTTATAATACTTTATATACATTTTTAAGAAGCAGTCGTGGACTCGTGCTCTCTCTTTCTGTCTTGCTTTTACATGCGTGCGTGCGAAAGAGATACCTACATATATACACTAAATAAGTTTTGACGATTGTTTTCCGAGGCTTTATTCTTTTCAATAATCTATTTTTAGATATCGATGTATCCTTACAACATGCGATATATTCGAAACAGGTAGCGGTCTCTCTCTCTTTCTTTCTTGGTTTTAATTGTGTACGTATGAGCGAGACACACAAGGATGCGAAGTTTCTAATAATCAAATAATTTTTCAACATGTATCATAAACATTTTGTATGCATTTCAGTTGCATTTGATTGATTGCATGAATTCGTGACCTATATAATTGAAAGCGGATTTCTATTGTTTTTTGCCATTTATTTTAACTCTGCAAAATGATATCGGACAGTGAAAGTGATGAAAGCGAAATAATAGCTCCTCGCCGAGGAACTCGACAAATCAGCAGCTCTACTGATTCTGAAAATGAATTTATCGATAATAATCAATTCCCAAGTAATAACTCCTTATATGACATTGACAACGAACCCGAAATTTACTTTGATGATGAACCCGAAATTGAAGAGCTTTTATTTAAAAAATTGATAAATATTTATAAAGCTTGATTGAAAAATAAATATAAATACGTATATAAAAAAAATGTTTCGTGCCACTGATGCGCTGGTGGCTCAAAGAAAGTATTGAAATACGACAATTAATGACGTCAACAACGATCGTCGTAGCAATCTTCGCCGATTTCAAAACAACGATTTATCGTTGTTGTAGCAGTCAAAGGGTTAAGCTCCTAGATATGAAATTTTAGTTCAATACATTCAAAGGTTTCTGATAAAAATATATATTTAAATGAAAGCTCTCACATACATATATACATATGTGTATAAACGATAGAACTTTGTGCAAACCATAATATAATATAATATGTACATATCTGTGAATCAACAGCATTAATTTCGATTTTGAAATATCGCCAGTGAATTTAATACCCACATCAAAGGAACTAATCCGACATAAATAATTTAGATCCAAATCCTCTTTATAAAACCTTCAAATACACAATTTATATAATTCATCAAAATCCTTCACAAGGCTACAACATACTTTTTAAATGTCGAACGGAGATGCTTCATACTATTACACATACATATACATATGTATCTTTAAACGGTCGCGTGATTGAAGCCGGTTTTCTCTCGACATAAAAAGGAAGGGCTCTCAGATGTGGTCGCACAGAAGCTGCAAGGTTATCCGGTCGCAAATCGGAAGCCATTGCACATCTAGAAAGCAGAATTACTAATAAGCCTACAACGACAACGACGACAACAACAACAAAAAAAAAATACGACTACTAAAATAACGAAACCCAACTAAAACGGAAAAGAAATCCCCAGTAAGGATAATCTACGGAGCGATTAAAGTCTCCGTTTAGGGAGAGGCTGTCCTAGCTGCTCTCAGTACGTATATTACCATAATGCGCTTCGCTTAGTTTGTATGCGCTCAAATATACATAAATATCTTCGCGTTTGTTCAAGAACGGTCACCGAAATTAAATAAAAAAAATATACATACATACAAAGACCAATTAGTCGGGTAATAATTATGAATTATATAACTAGCACCGACCCACATACTGGTATTTTGCCTCAAAAGTTGGCCAAAAATCAAAAATTAAAATTTTCACAAATTGTGTTTATGTTGGGGTCCCAAAGTAGGTAGATAAATATGTAGAGTCCTTACCTGGGTTAAGCTCACTAGCCAAATGTAGTGGCAGTAGAATCCTGTCGATTGTGTGAAACGCTTGTTTTTGTTCGCGGCATTTTGTTGCTAAACAACTTTCCTTGTGATTATTTTTATACTAAAAGTGTTTTTTTTTGTGAAAAAACTTAGTATAGAAGTTGAAGAACAAGTTATATACACTAGATTAAACTAAGTTTCATGCCTTTTAAAATTTTATTTTACATGTGTCGACCTGTCAACAAACCCTACTATTTTCACTTAGGTTTTCTTTACTTTTTTGTACAAATTGATTTGTATTGTGCTTATTTTAGCCGAATCAAATTAATGTGATATAAAACTTTGAAATCTCTACCATTATTCTAGCAAAACAAAGTCTGCACTAATTTGCACTTTAAAAAAATAATCAATAAACTGAAGCATACTTTTGAACTCAATTTTTTTACTTATTTACACTCATTATTTGTATTCCAGTTTCTGGGGATTCTGTTATGTCTATGAACCGAAAGCATCTACATGATATAATAAGAGGAAGCACCGATAGGCTTTTTATTAAAAAAATTCAAAGATTTAAAAGAAGAAAACTAGTAACTATTACAAAGTGCCCTCCTGCGAAACTTGAAGAATTTAGAAAAATTATCAACAATTTTAAGATTTTTTACATTCGTCAATGTTACAGAAAGCTATTTTCTGGTAAAAAGCGTAAAAAAATATTTTTTACCAGGTTTTCAGGCCAAATACCACTCGACCGCTGAATATATGAACGAGACAAATTAATTTTACTTTATTCAAACAGACGAGTACTAAAACCGCTAATCATTTAGATTGAACAAACAAAAATACATTATACAAATTAAACAATTCTGCACGGGAAGAGTTGCGTGTTGAACGGCAATGTTTAACCTAAATTTATGTATTTATTGATTTGTTTACACGCCGTGTTTTCGTATTCAACTATCGTCGATAATGTGATACTCCAAAAAGTCAATATTAAACTCGACGAGTTGGCTAGCAATTTTCATATTAATCGCTCGATTAGAGAGTTTCTCTACAAAAAAATGATTAGTTGTCTATCTTCTTTTTAGACATTTAATTTTTAGTATTATGTAGGTGCATGCATGACCATTGACCAAATAAAATAAGAGACTTTCTGTAAATCGGCATACGTACTAAATGTAAATACATAAATAAATGTACATAAGTATAATATAAAGCAACACGTATACAGTTACACTTACAGAATTGAACGTGCTCTTGGCGAATCTGGCAAAACCTGAAACAAACAAAAAAGTGAACGTTAAAATCGAGTTCAACATTGACACATATCCACGAAATGTTTTTTTTTTTTATTTAACTTTTTGCAAGGGTTAAAATGCCAATCTGATTAAAACTCGAATCAATATGACATTTAGATGCACAAAAAAAATGTCACTTAACAAACAATACAAGCTTACACAGTGTATTGTCCAGACAATAGATTCATACTTCGATAACAAACCTCTACCCGAGTCATACTAATGAAGGAAGACAATAATTTATAACGAATAAATAAGTGTTCAAAATGTCATCGTGCACCTTGTTATCCTAAGGACATCTCAAGGAATTTTTATTTTATTTTTAAACAAAATTCAACCGCACAGTTTTAGTCCTGACACGTACACTACATACAAACATACATATTTCAATCGAACATGTAGTATGTATTCTCGCCTTTAAATATCGCTCCAAAGCGACGAGTGTATATCCTATTTAGTAATGTATTGATTGAGAAAAATACCACTTTCCAAGTTTCATTTAATAATTTGCAACACAGCACTATCGAGTTTGTTACAGATACATGTTTAATCGAGATGAACACGTGCCCCCTAGAAATCTTTCACACACACGTACCACGGTGTGTACGTGTAATATTAATAATACGCCCTAATATTGTATATACGCCACGTTAATATTTTCGTGGAAATCGTTTATGAATATAACATGAATCGAAGACGTGTGATTCATCCTTGAAAATCAACAGCCTCCGACGAGGGAGAGATCTGCGTGCCCTTCCGGGCGTGTGGTTTTGGATCCTTTTCGAACGATCGGTCAATATTTCCGTATTGGCCGCGATGTAAACACCCTTTTTGACGGATTCCTTCGACTTATAGAACCCCTCGGTGCGTTGAACCGTCCGCCGTTTCCTTTCAAATCAGGATTTTCCTGTTTATCTAACCAGGGGCCGTGTGACGCACGAGGCGACACAAAGGTCACACAGGAACGAGAAAATATAAAATAAATGAAAAAGAAAATATTACACTATTTCCACACACACACACACACACACACACCTAAGCTTATATATTTTGCTTAATTGTACGATACATCCAATAGCAATCAAGTCCTTGTGTATATAAATAGGTACATACATATACATATACTTACATTATTATACAGGCAGCGTCTTGTGATAATATTACCCTAACATGCACAGTTATACGAGTATGATACCGGTTTCAGTAAAATGTTGTTATCCTGAACATTGAAAGATATACAGAATGACGTGGCCTCCATCATCACATCGTTTGTAAAGGTGCAATATACATAGATGTGTTTATATGCCAAACAAGATGTATTTATGATACACTAGTATTTTTTTAACTAATCATAATGATGATTAAGAACATAAGAATTCACATAAAAAATATCAGATTAATTTTTAAAAAAATATGCAACCGATCTGGGCGGTTTTTTAGCAGCAGTGACTCCATAAACTTTTTTCTAAAGAGTAAGAAAAAAGTCATAAGATTTGATGCTAGTAGGAAGCAGTAGGTGCTATAATTAAATCCCATTAAGATTGCTATTAAATTAAATACAAGGCTGAAAGTGGAAAAAGCTAGACATCTATTTGAAGAAAATTCACCTTAAATATTTGTACATATATATATGTACCTACCTACATACATATATAGAGACATATATTCTGTAATATATTGTGGTACTTTATGTATTGCATTTGTATTCTTACTATAAAATAGATCGTTATAAGAGAATTCAAAGCTTTAAATCAAAATTATTCTATAAAATAAAAGGCTCTTGGTATCTTTGACTATACACATTTACTAAAGAATAAAAAAATATTTCTAAGGTAATAAACGTCTCTGCTTGACAACAAACAGTTATCAAAAGAAGTAAAAGTATGCAGACAATATACTGAGAGAAAAAAACTCGTATAAATTGAAACCATCGATGATACAGAATAATTAACAAAATAATCTGCTAATTTTAAATAGTACAATCTTGTGACTCTTACTTGTAAATCTTTCTCACATTTCAATAGTCATTTAATGATCGCATCGCGTACATATTAATCCCCAAATCCTCCGACAGCAGAAAATAAGATAAGGTGATAATTACTTATGTAGATAGCACATGTAACTACCACACATCTAATTCTAGAGCATGTCGCTCATTAGCGCAATTCATCAATACTAAAAACGAAAGGTGTTAAAAGATAATACGCGCGACCCTGACTACCCAATAAATCATGCAAATGAGATTCTTATAATAATCAATTCTACTGTGATTTGCGAAGCTTATTTTTAAGTATATTTATTTAGGTTGAACACGGTGTGCACCGGACGGCCTTGCGGTCAGATCCTCTCTAGAAAACAACACGTGAGGTAACCATCATCGTACCCATCCAACCAGGCACGTCGGTTTCGTTACGATCCCTCATAGAGACGAATCGAATCAAGATAGGATAAAAAATCTGCATGCAAATAAAAAAAATATTGCCCACAAGTCATTAGCGATGTGAAAATTTTGAAATTTCCACGGCATTTTCACGGTAGGATGGTTGGTTTTGTGGGTTAAGTCGGATGTATGTACATATGTGTGTGGTCTGTGCTCACGATCGGATGTAACGTAATCCGATTAATCCATCGAAGCGAGATATGCTGGTGGACGATTTATATGCCACATTATGCAATTTTATTGGATGATAATGTGTTACGTTAATATGACTGAGTGCAGACAACTCATTGTGATCAATCAAAGTTTTAATGGCGTTGATAATACAATGATGCGAAATCAATTTGTATCTAATACAATAAATGTGTATAATAGAGACGAATCACTTGCTTGAGCAAATTCTGTTATGCTAAGCGGAAGTTGCTGAGCATTTAAAAACAACCACAAGGTGGACCCTCCCTCACCGAAGCGGGGTGCAAGTGCCCCAATTTTTGCGTTTTTCGTAATAACTATGTGGTTTTCAAAGCTATACACGCTGTATTTCTTGTATTCCTAGAATGAATTACAAGTAATTTATTTTAATAGATTTTGTATGATTTAGAAAAGGGGTACATCGTAAAAAAATACGTTGATGCATTTCTACGTTCCAAAGTATGATTTAAAGGCGGTAGCGATAAGTCATGTTTTTGACTGTTCGCTTGCATATTCTTGTTGATCGATGAATCGATGCGAGAGAAAGAGACAGCTTTATTTTCGTAAGCTATTGTTTTCATCGCTTTTGGCGCGTGGCTATTGATTCATGCAGTCGCCTGTTGGCCTTACCTATGTGCGTTTGCATGTCGATACTTGTTATTTTTTAAAACAAAAATAGTCAAAAACATGCTATAGGACTAAAACTTTTTTATGTTGATGTATAAAATGATTAATAAGATATATATTGAACCCATTTATATTGAGAAAAGCTGGATTTTGATTAAAAAATACTGGAGTTTTACTCGACCCCGGTTCGGGACACTCGTTCAAAGGTTTTACCATCCTTGAAGTTTACGTTATGCGTACATATAAAGTAGCATTAAAATAAATGCAACTATTCATGATTCATTCGTAAATGTAATCATTTATAATATGATCATTGCATATATGTATGTACATACATATGTATGTACATTCTTGCATAAATTGCAAGCCGCTTAATTGAGATAACTTTTACCTCATTAAAATTCGTACAAGATCTCGTTACCCTTATTGAGACACTTGAAAACATCTGAGAGTTCACCTTGACTTGAATATCTTCGCCATGGTACCATCTTATACAAATTCGTTTGATTTTACGAAATGTACAAAAAAAAAATCAATTTCGAATTAATTGAATTTATTTCAAGTCAATTTCCAAGGAAAAAATATCGGCACGGGGAAAAACCCACTTAAAAATGTGCTGTCTTCATTTTTGAGAACGTTAGTCATTCAGGAAAGCAATCGGCTTTTACTACGTCTAACAAAACATACATACCTCGTTAATAAAATCGGCAATGCTTCAATAAACGTAAACGTGATTAGATTTCAATAAACGCACTGTGCATTATTTACATATATATATTACATGTCTATTTATTTCTAATAATGCAAAACATATAATTTCAATGAAATCACCGTTTGAAATAAACAATTCCATTTAAAGCACAATGGTTAAAACGAGAAAACAATTTTACCTATTCATAAATTCAATAGTCCTTATATGTACATATAGAAAATGCAACTATACTATACTTTATTCATATGTATTCATTAACCAAGCATTTGCCATGATTATGTCGAGAATTTCAAACAGCAGACCTAGGAATAATAATACTTTTAAAAATAACTGGTCTTTTAATCTTCACAATTATAAACTTTTCTGTAGCATGCTGGGTTTTGTACTTGCACTTTCGAAAACGTTTAGGTGACAAGGTATCACCCATATATACCTATACATATGTATGTACATATATCTCAATGCCTTTGAATAAGGTTCATTGGAATTCGAGTCTGTTTTAGATGTATTTTTTTTGTCTTGAAGCAGCCCTAAAAGATTTTGAAAAAAGATATTCACAATCCCTCAATTTTAGAGGAATTCAAATATCGGATCCCTGATCCTAGTAGAAGACTTTTCTTTATAAAAAAATTCACATATGTATACATAGATAAGAAAAAAAAAATAGGACCAATATTCTCATGAACTTGCCGCTATAAACTCTCTACATATTGGCAGTATATTTTTAAGGTTGAAAACGCACAATAAAAACAAACTCATTTTGTTTTTATTGGGAGTTTTTATTTTTTTATATTATGCATTATTTATATACATATTGATTTTTCGGTTAAAGCGATAAATTGAGGATACCCCGTAATATTGCTATTATGTATATACAGTGCACCAGATCCCGATCTTAAATAAGAAGAGCATCTTCAGATAAGACGTATTCTATCCATTATATAGGTACATGCATGCACAATTGTGACTATTTTAAGTTCTAGCGTTTTAAAATTAAAATTTATAAATAAATATTCTGGTTAATTTGCGTTCCATACTGAGCAAAGACCGAAATTCACACTTACGTTTTACATATGAAACGTATTACTTCACACTCACCGCTTCGCTTATTAGTCAAAAAGATAATTACAACGATTAATCCTCTTACTTGCGCAAACACACTACGGAATAAATTAATTCCAAAATAAATAATTCAACTTAAATGAGCAGGATTGACTTTTTAACGACATTTGTTTTCAAATGAGACACACTTTTGTATAATTTTCGAGTATTGTCAAGTCGGCTACCGGATCCGGGAATCTAATTTAAAAACTACAGCATGTATACATACTAGGCACCTGAAGTTAGTTTAAAATATATGAAGGTACTCAGAGGGTCTCAGCTGAGAAGGCAATTGAGCAAACTGCTCGGATGGGGGGAATAGGCGTGCAAGTTAGCCTAAAGAGCAGAAATAGGGGGTGGCGCGAGAAAAACGGGTACGAAGGCGTAATGATAAGAAAATTTAACGTGTTGGGTCGCAGAATTTATGTATTTTTCGGATCGTTAAACCGGTGCAAGGAGTGTCTGCGGAGCTTCTGATAACGATTCTTGTCCAATGAAGCGTGCTGCCCGCGGCCATACATTGTCGCGGACGCTAATGGCACTCGTATGCTTCACAAAATGATCTATAAGAATTCGTGGATATTTGAAGATCCTTTCAAAGTCCCTGAGGTACATCTGCCAGGGATGATTGTCCCCGTTTTATTCCTTTTGCGGACGGGCGAGTGTTTGGCCGCGGGCGAATCTCTCGTATAAATCGTACGAAATGCATAAATATATATCCTCACAACAGGTGCATCGGATCATCGATAGATTTATTAACATAATAATGCACCGGAATCGTACCAAAACCAAATCGTTTGTTTTTGGTCTCGGCTCGTTAGATAAATCACATAAATAAACATAATGGTTGTTGGACGAAATGAAATTCAGACGCGAACCGTGCTTCATTATTATGGATAAATCGAATATGTTAAGTTTTATACGTGCGAGAATGCTTGGATAAGTACGATAAGTGCAAGTATTTCGAAACAATGTTGTTCAAAGTAATTCGTTTTTTTTGTGAATAAGCGAGTTCCAAATAACCTAACCTAACTTTGTTTACTTTCTACAACTAATCAACGCTTATTTACATCCTTCATACATACATACATACATACATACATACTACATACTTTAATGCGAAAGGATTTTTTTATTCGAAAATGATCTAATCATTCTATATACATATATACATATATCAGATTGTTAAACTTCCTACAAAATACCGGAATTTTTTAAAAATACTAACTGGATTTCATGTGAAAAATCAAACATAGGTATATCTTTGTATATACATATATAACCAGCAGAATAGACTAGTGGTTAGTATATAATGCTTTGAACAATGTGGTCATGGGTTCAAATCCCACAGGTTTCTGCTAGTCAGATCTTGGATTTGTGGATCGTGTCGTATCAGAGTTTGCAAATTAATCTGATTTTCATTGAAACGGTTCCCACAAATTGGCAACCTTGCCCATTTTCTTGCAAATCTCAAGTTTTCACCTATCTTGAATTTCGCTGAATAGTATAAAATGCTGCAAATTTACAAATACGACCATAAATGTCTCTATCGATGTTAATTGATATGTATTTACTGAATTTCGCTGAATTGTTTAAAATGCTGCAATTTTACAAATTTGACCATAAATGTCTCTGTGGATATTAATTGACATGTATTTATGTACTTTGTATAATACTAACAATATTTTTTTCAAATGTACAATATTTCTGGCCAGGAAGGCGCATTGGGACTACCTGTCAGGCCTTCCTGGTATAAATTAAAAAATAAATAAACATCGGTTCCAAATAAATAAATATCTTATAATACATATCAAAGAAGTAAAACCTCTTTATTTAGTTATTCATTATTTTTATAATAATAATAACAATAATATGACCAATGTGACCTGACAGGTTGCCCCAAAGTATCACACCAGTCTTAGAATAAAAAGAAAATAACAAAGAAAAGAACAATAAAAATTACCAATCATTTATCTCATTCAAATAGACTTGTGTTGAATCTCATGAAACTGACTAGCTCATCAACATGACAATTGAACAGGTCCTTATGTTCATCTACCACATTAAGGAACCGGAAAGCCTTTACAAGAGACGAGTTACTGAAAGCAGACGTTTTCGCAGGAATAGGTTGGAAAAGCAAATGATGACGCAAAGCTCTACCGCATTCAGGCTCCGAAAATTTAAATTACAATAAAATCGAAGGATTGTCGATTCTTTCCTTTAATACTCCAAAGAAATATTTGGAAATGGCAATAATTCTTCTTGAAGATAGCGAGTCAAAGCCTAGCATACATTGTAAAAAGGCAGTGGGAAATAAATAGGGGTAATATTTATATTTCTTCATATAAAGGCATCTAAGAATTTAATTTCAGTGGGACTCCAAATTACAGACTCAAACTCCAATATGCTCCGGACAAGCGAGCAATAAAGTAACACCATTATACTTGGATATATTAACACCATTATACTTAAAATAATACATATTACAGAAGTAAAACCTCTTTATACATCAGGTAAACTTGAAATGGGTAATCAAATCGGCTATAACAATTTTCATTACGGATACGGGCAAAAAAAAATATGGCTTCTAAAATGTGGAAATTTCCGCCTTTTCAATATTATAATTATAATACGATAAAAATAATATAACGGTTGTGAAACGGTATAAATCGAGATTTTAAGCATTTCGAAACGCGAACACTTTAATACCTATGTATATAATGAAACTGTTTTAAATTCCACTACGTTAAAAAACGTTCCTAGCAAACGATAAGAAAAAATTTCAACATCGATCCAAAATACGTATACATACATCCATACATAATATTTCCCAATCTCCATATCGAAAACACTCACAAGGGCAACGATCTTCACCGCGGAAATGGAGGATCATTTCGTTTTATTTTATTTTTTATCAATATTTAATTAAATCGCGCGTTATCGTGCATACTGTGTGCATAAAATACACACGTCGACTAAATTTGGTAATATCGAATGGTTAATTTATTTTGCGGTATTTCAATGAAGATAATGAATTCTCGCGTTAAACAAAGGCTCTGTATGTATGTATGTATGTAATATACGACGACGTTGGCCCAAAACGTTTACGGCGAAATCAATAGTCTTTATGCGAAGTACGAGATGCTTACTCGAGAGCGAAATTACACAATTTAATACATAATAAGGACCCCGTGTGTGTGCATATTTGATTAAACGTATAATCACATACCTGTTTCACTTTAATAAAACTCAATTATGACTAATAATAATATTGAAACGAGCCACTGTTTATGTTTATATGACATTGCCATATTCAACATTCTCCTTTCATATCTCTAAAACACGTGAAATTTTAACGTAACCGCGTAATTGAATCTGCGGTCCTATTGAATTATATCCCGTAACCGCACCAAAATAATCTTAAATATGATTTGCTTACTAATTTTTGTGGAAGGGGGACTTATTCGAGAATATCGAAAACAAAATATTGCCCTCATTCGATATTTAGTAATTAATTTAGAAATACATAAGAGAGACGGACTCGATTTTTTCGGGATTTGTCCATAATAATAGATATGTAACAAAATAGGATAAAAACAAGAATCAAAATAAAATAAAAACACAATAAAAATAAGAACTAAGAAAACCCATTATTTTTTAGGAAATCATCAATGTTATTTTTAATATTTAAACAGATTTATGTCACTAAAAGTTACTGCATCAGTAAACATATAGTAAAAGCATGCGCCGAAGTCACGCATTATTTTGTAAAAATAGCTTTTAATATCAAAAACAACATGATCTAAATACCCTATTTATACATTTATTTTAGTTTATTTACTTATTATTATATATACATACATGTATACCAGGCAGGCCTAACAGGTAAACCCCATTGCGCCTTCCTGGCCAATTACAAACAATGCAGCATTTTTATTATATACATAAGTCGCTTAATTACGAGACATCTTTGAATTTTGTACATAAATCATACTCAAATAGTGGTGACATAGCGGGTAAGGTGGGTTTTTAGCCAATTCAATGGAAGCACCGTTTCAACAATGAAATCAGAAAAATTGGCAAACTCTGATAGGAAACGATCGACTTGGAGTCACAAATATCCAAGTCTAACCAGCAGCATTACATATAATATACTCGGAATAAATTCTTTTCAATGGAAGTCAACTTACGGGAACGAACCCGACGACCTCTCGGCGCTAGGCAAAAGCCCAACCACCGGGCCATGCTAAAGCTCATTTTTACAAAAAAAAAATTCTGCTCAATAGTACGTATTTACGTTGCATACGAATTGTGAATAAAAATACATACACAAATAATTAATATTTTTCTCAGCTTCCTTTAAGA
The DNA here is from genome assembly GCF_051622035.1 of Arctopsyche grandis. NCBI lineage: Eukaryota > Metazoa > Arthropoda > Insecta > Trichoptera > Hydropsychidae > Arctopsyche > Arctopsyche grandis. The sequence goes on from NC_135362.1 coordinate 32,107,893, forward strand.
TTTCACCAAAAATATATAGACAATTCCCAAGCTTATACTTCTCATATAACAATTGTTAATAGGTTTTTGAGCTCTTTTTCCTATTATCCTGTACAATATAATACAATGATTACTAACAAAATTAAATTAAAATTGTAAAATAGAAAATGACCAGTAGATCAGTAGCTATTAAAATAGATATAAGATACGTATTGTGAACATAATTTAGTAATAATAAAAAGCATTTAAAAATCAATATCAAATACTTCTCATAGATAGGTGACTGTAGAATAATCGTCTTAAGAGAACTACTAGTGAAAGAGAACAATTAACGTTGTATTTCATTTTAGTAGTCTTTTATTGTCTTTTATTAATCTCCAGCATAAAAAATATCAAAATACGTGATTTCAACTGATCGAAACATTATAGAATGTGATAACCAATAGGAATCGCTTATTCCTCTACCTATTACAAACAGCCATGTAATGAATTATAGTTGAATATATGTATGTACATACAAACAAACCGACAATCACAACCACGCAATTATTCAAATGACCAATACTGTATATGTATCCAATAGATATACTACATGCATTGTACCAAACTGTATGGAATGTGCGATGCGGTACATCAACGCAACCTCAATCGTTAACAGTACAAATCGCCCATCGTTTAAACGATCGTTAAGATATAAAATTGGCATATCAATCCATCGGCGAACAGTTCAATAATCGACGGTCATTATTCAGACACAACACAATATATGCACATGCATATTCAAAAACACACATCTTTCAGTTAATGAAGATACAAACACACGTACATATGTACATGCATACAATAGTTACGGAATCGTTTTCGATATACGCGTCCGATCGCGTATAACGAAGTGCGATTTTAATCCTCGGGAGATACCCAGCACTTTTGAGCAATAAATTCAGATGTCTCACGCATCGCCGGTCGGATTTGAACTCGGATTAATTGAGCCGTAGGCTCTCGTTACCCAAATAAGCCCCAAAAAGATATTTATTATGGCGTTTTTTGCAATGAAAACGTACGGGGGATGACTGCCGGCCCCTTTTTTGCATTTTATTTTTATTTTATTTTATTTTCACGCACATCTGCGATCGTTAAAATCGCCCTGAAGCGTAAATATCGCATTTGATTTAATTAATAAATTTATCGATGGGTTTTATCGGTGATTTTCGACATACAAACATACATAAATAAATATATCGAAACCTCAATTCAACTAACTCAACAACAGGAAAAATATTGGTCGACGATATTTGTCTATTTTATGGTTCCTATTGCTCGGAACATCTTAGCAGAATTCTTCCTACAAATATGCCGAAATAAGATATCAATTGAAATATGTTTGGCAACAAATTATTTGGTTAGTTTATAATTCCAAAAGTGGTCGGTAAAAAAATGAAAAATTTATCACTAATTAATTATAAACTTGATCAGTAACTTATTCTAAATGATCAATAGAATATAATAAACGATCAGTAAATTATTAATTTTCGTTCAGTAAATAATAATTTTTTTATCAGTAAATAAATCCTTTTTTGATCAGTATTTTATTTAAATACTGATCAAAAACGATATTCTATAAGTGAAATTATATATCCAAATCGTACAAAAAAAAATGTATTTTTTTTAGTTTTATCTCATCAATATTTAAGGGTCAGGTTGAGAGAAATGATATAATAATAGAAGCGCCTTTACGAATAAATAAATTGTTTCAATATTACGCGGTACGTCTCCATAATTACGCTAAACCTCACGGAATACAATCAGGGTCATCACATATTCACTACAAAAATTAAAGTTTTATTTTGATATAGATTTATTTACAATTTATATGTATATGGTGGTGTTAGGCGTTGTTGGCCAATCCGTTTCTTTTCTCAGTTGGCGGATTATTTTTATCCACTTTTTTTATTTGTCTGTCCTTGGGAACTCTTAAATTAACGTGTAATGTATAGTTTCAACAAAGATATGTATGTATAATATAAAATGAACGATGTTTATATTAATTTAACTTAAATAATTGCTCATTAATATAATTGAGTATTCGGCGCCAGCAAGAGAAATGTTTTTACATTTATTTAAAAATAATTTTTACATTTCTCTGGTGCCACCCCTGAAATGTAATGTAGAATGCGGACGATCACCATGACACTTTTAAAAACTGTCAAACTACTATGTTAATTGAATAAAATGTTACTTAAATGATCAATTTACCTATAAAAATGTATCCCATGTTGTTTATTGTGTGTTTTTGAATACATTGTGCAATTTTTAACGATGCTCTTGCCCATTGCCCTTGCCCAGACAAGTTTTTATCTGACATACGTCGACCACCAAGCAACAAATACGACTGACATATTATCTTAGCAATCAAGCTAATTTAAAAAAACATCTTAATTACTTAACTCTTAAAGTTAATTATAAAATTTATAATTAACTTATATGTACTGTCCCTCACAGAGGTGTCTCTTCTCATCCATGATCTTGGCAGACCTGATGCACTCAGGGAGGACATTATACATGAGCACACCCCCTGTGAAAAACACCCCCAGCTGTCTTATTTTTTCTTACTCTACTTGCTAAAATTATTTAGGAATGTCTGTGAACAATCGTCACTTGACAACAATATAACGCCACTTCCATTATTATAACTAGAGTACAGACCCAAAGCGCGCCGCTCATTGTTCAATTGTTGTAAATGCTTTGTAAAAAAGGTTCGGCAAACCTTTAACAATGCATTTGCAACATTTGAACAATGAACAGTGCGCTCTGGGTCCGGGCTTTAATTATAGCATTTCTCTGGTTCGGTTAGGTTAGGTTATATCCAACTCCTTTCCAAAGTCACCCGTTGAAATCAACGGGCGCAACACTAATTATAAAATATTAAAGTAATTAGGAGTTACATCCTGCACCATATTATTATCTTACAGTTTAATTAATCGCTTACTTTTTTTCGATCGCTTGTTGAACAGATCTAGCGCACTATAATGTATAGCAGGGTTGACCGTTAAAAATCAACTGAAAATTCATTCCGAATCATATTTAGTATTATTCACATATTTTATATCGAATTTACCCCTAGCAAATATACCTACACTACTTAAAAAATATATCGACTAATATACGCCAAATATGAAAGCTGTCGCAATCGCTCCAACTACCAATACGCCACAAATATGAGAAGTCGGTCAAACGAGGGTAAATCACCTACATCCATATAATATAGGTATATATGTATGTATGTATGTATATAATATATAATATGATGCGATATCGAGACCCTTCGTGCGTTGCGAGATTGATTTATATCCCGGGGCCGAACTGACTTATCATCCCGGGAATAATGTTATCCAAACAAGGGCACATCGGGGCCAGTGCCGGACTGTGATTAATCTGCCGTGCAAACGTAACTATGTATGTATGTATGTATGTAGGTATGTAGGATCGTGGCACGCAACCAAAGCGATGGTCCAGTCGTTTGCGGCCTTTTGTATCCGAGAACAAAAACTAGACTGCCTGCTATTCGTCTCCATTGTCGGAATGAGATGATCTCTCGCGACATCTTTCACCCGGTCGAATCGTAATAAACGAGTGTGCCAGTGCATTAAATATATTATTGGAAAGGGGGGGGGTAGATAATAGTCGTAGATATAGAAAATCGCTTTGACATCTAATGTACATATGTATGTATGTATATGTAGAAAAAATTAACATTATGTATTTATTTATTTTTGGAAAATTTACAGTTAAATAAAATATAAATAATAATAAAATACAATTATTCAATCAATTCATTGTGATATTGTTTAAAAAATCATACGTGATAATATAAAAATGCGATAAAATAAATTAAATCCCAATTTCCGCTGAAAATTTTGGATGCAGCCAAATTCAGATCAGCTGAATAAAAACGTTTCGAATTTGTGAGCAATTGCCCTATATAAAAAATGACCTTTCCAGTCTTTCACATCATCCTATCAAAGAAGTAATAGCAAATCATTGGAGTATTTGTATTTAATATATGAAAAAAACTACTTCCAAAATCCGTAATACAGTTCTAAAAATATTTTTTCCAGAATAGGCGGTGAAAAATAGTGAACTAATAGGAAAATATTACAACGACGAATCAATTTTGTATATTTGGATGTATGTTTGTACATACATAAATACATTCATATACATATTTTATTTTATTTCATGGAACCAGATCGCTCCAAAGCGACGAATGCACTAATGTAGATACAATATAATCAATATACATAAGCATTTTTATACAATGCGAATTCATACAAACATAGCCAGTGACATTTATGGAGAAATTTTTGCAGCTTTTTATAATCAAATTGGCAAACCTCAAGACGCTGATTGGCAAGAGATATAGGAAAGGAGATGCCAATTTTACAGTATCCGTTTCAATGAAAATCAGAAAAATTGGCAAACTCTGATAAGAAACGATCGACCTGGAGTCACGAACCAAGGTCTGGCCAGCAGCGGGACTCTATTAAGACTCGAACCCATAATATGCTAACCACTAGTCCACGCCGCTTGTTATGTATGTATATATTTTTGTAAGTTTTATCTTGAAAACTTTATTAAATTAAGTATATTATTTTTTTTATTTTTAATATAATCCGCATCCCAGTAGAAACGATCCCAGTAAATCGAAAATGTGTACTACATATATATATGTGTACATACAACATATGCACATATAATGTAGAGCAAAAAATGAATTTAGAAAAATTTCAATCCACAACGACAAATTTCACAAACATAATTTTCTGCTTCGGGAAGAATTGTATATCCGCTTGTAAATCCCTGCTTATATAATATAATACATGTAAATCTTAAACCAAGAAAAAAATATGACAAAAACATAAAGGAAAACAATAATTTTAAGACGTCTTTAGAAATAAATTATCCAACCGTTAAATAAAACGATATCAAGCATAATAAAAATAATGTAAAAACTACATGTAAATACATATATTACGTCAGAAATGAATTTCAAACATTGAAAAAGTCCCGACAAAAATATAATTACTTTTTTTCACGAACCAATACTTTCCAAGAATTTTCCAATTGAAATATACAAAAAAAAATTGAGGAATTTATTTACGTCCCGTCCCGTACATTTGAAATTCACTGAAAGGGCGACTCACGCCTGAGGGTCTTCCGTTGAACACGAATGACTTTCACGTTAATGAAAAATATAGAATATGATCTATGTAAATACATTCGACATCGAATCAAGCACAGTATGCTTAAACACGACAATAATTAATTGGCGAGCGGGGAGCGGAAACGATCAAACGATGAAATATTCGAGCAGAACTGATATCAGGGTATGAAAAATTGAAAAGCGATTTTGATACGTGACCGTTAGCGCAACGAACAATTAGTTGTTACAGAGGAGCGCGCAAACAAAGCAAATCTAAATTAATCAGCAGGCAATTCAATTAAGGAGAGGGGCGCGGTCGGGGTGCGCTCGGTATTAAATTAAGGCTTCGCCGCTGCGTGTAGTGAAGGAGAGTGGAATTAACAAGCCAGTGAGGGGAAAGAGATGGAGGGGGGAGGGGGATGAGACTGAAAGATAGGATAGAGGGGTGGTGGTGGGAGCACTGTTTGTTGCAATACGTTAGCGAGTTGAGCTTTTCTGGGCAAGAACCAGACGGGGTAGAAGCAGTCGGTGAGGTCGACGACGATAAATAAATTATCCAGGGGTCGTGATTTATGGTGGAACCCTCTACAGTGCCAATGATCGTTCTGATGCAGCGGACCGGACCTGGATTAAAACCAACCCCACATCGCTCCAGTGGACAAGAAGCGAATACCGAATCGGATAGTTGTATCGATATCGGATGTCTACACACTGGTATGTACCTCGCTTATCAATGTAGTCGACTAACCAGTAGGGATATTGATTTGACAGCATTGATTTGTGGCACACCTAATTTAATAAGAAACACCATTGATTTATAGCATACCTTAAAACACTGACTAATCAAAATTGTACGACACGTCTCTTCAACACTTTATTGTTTTAAAGATGAGTATAAAGGAGTATATTCGATTTTATTTGAATTAACATTTTCGGCACCTGAATGAGGTAGAGCTTTGCGTTATCATTTGATTTTCCAACTTATTCCTGCGAAAACGTCTGATTTCAATAACTCGTCTCTTGTAAAGGCTATCCGGTTCCTTAATGTGATTGATGACTGGACCTGTTCAATTGTCATGTTGATGAGCTGGTTAGGTTCTTGAGATTCAACACGAGACTATTTGAATGAGATGAATGAATGGAATTTTTATTTTCTTTCTTTTGTTTTGTAAAACTAGTGTGACGCTTTGGGGTAACCTCTCAGGTCACACTGGTCATTTAATTGTTATTATTATTATAAATAATAAATTAACATTATGTGATATTGTTTAGAAAATTTCAATGTTAAAATGCGAGAAAATATATTCAATTCCAAATAAATAAATAAATATAAACTCATTAATGTCAAAATTTTAGTTAGTCATCACCATCGACTCCGCAAGTGACAGTTAGTCGTCACCATCGAGACTCCGAGAGTAGCAGTCAACACATCAACAGCAGACAAAGTTAAATAGTGAAGCAAAGTTAAAGTTAAACAGTTCTACGTATCTTATTTAAATTCTATTTAAATAAATAAACGTAATTGGTTAAAAAAATATTGATTATTTCGAATTGACTTTAATATGACATTTTTCAGCAAAGATTTATTTTTATTTAGAATTTAATCTAGGTTTAAGTTTGTAGGAAAAGTAACCGCATGGAGTAATTTTTTTGGTTTTCTAAAGAAAAAGTTTAAAAAACACTGAAATAGAGTAAGAATACCGCATTTCAACAATAATAATTAATTGTCTTGATGACTTGCAGTCAGTCTTCAGTATTGCGTCAAAGTTATGCGAAATATGTATGAAATTTTGCACTACAACAATGTTATAACAAAGCAATTGTATGACAATGCTGACATCGAAAATCATAAATATGAATCTTTGTATAAAAATATATCTTAGGCCAGAGCGTACGTTATTCTTCATTTGAATATTGCTAATTTACATTTAGAGGATAAGTTATTTATTAAATAATATTGAACTTTTCAAAACCTCATAAAATTTAGCATACATTCATCGTTTTCTATTTAACTTTAACTTACATATGTGTGTACCACATAATGAAAAATAATTAACTAGTATGGAATGCTATCATCGAAAAATAATGTCAAAGAGAATTAGCGATCGACCGTAAGACCTAACTTCAATCTCAAATATATCCCGAGCAGAGCCAAGCCCTTTCGCTAGATAGCTATATTACTTTATATATAGATAAGCATGTGTTGAAATTTTCATTACGAACCGTTGACGAATACTTTTTCAAAACGATGAAGCAACCTAAGTAAACATTACAATGAGCGATTGCATTCAATTTCAAAAGCGAAGACCGATTGCTTCTTCTTCTTCGCGTAAAATTTCACTTCTCAATTACATAACATTCCACGACAAATATTTCGATTATATTGTTTAGCTAATATTTTGTATGTGTGCACGTAAGCAGTAGATTTGACCTCAATTATGTCGCCAAACCTGTTATTTTTTTTTTACTCGCAAAATAATATATTGCCTGTTAGTGTGCATGTAGATAGTAGTAGTAGGCACAGCTTCTAGAATTATTTAATTATTCAGATTTTTTAACAACAAAATTAAATTAAAAATATTCACATATGTATGTGTGTAAAAATGTTTAAATTCATATATTGAATTAATAAAAAAAAAACAGCACAATTTGACTGACGATATAAATAAAAACTTACGATCTATTCGTATGTTAGCAAATAATGAAATGAATCCACCTTACAAAAGAAACCATACAAATATACTATTGTGCGTATAATAGTATTACACAAAAAAGAGAGATTATTGTACAAACAAATACGTATAATTAAATTACTTTATTATTTTGTATTGAATTCAACGGGAAACAAGTCCTTATCTACACACACGATAACAATCTACCACCTACGAATTTTAATTACGCTCGTATTTATGTAGATAAGAAAACGTTTTAAAAAGTAAAATGCATTTAAAATTCAAATCGAGCGAAACGGTTTTCGTTCTCCGAGAACGAATCTATTCATTCAACAGTATCGAAACACATTAACATTTTATCGTCTGAATCTGTGTGTGTACATACGTATATGTGATGACCTGACGCGCGGTTTTCTATAAAGCGACATCATCACCCAAGTGTGTAGAAAGGATGCTGGGTTACCACACAGATCCAATGTATGTACATACCTACGTAGGATACATATAATAAGGCTGATGTGTTCCGAGGAGAAGAAGAGAGACGTTATCAAATAATTGGAAAGCCCGTATAAACCGGCGCGTTCTAAATTAAGTGCGCGAAAGCCGATAGGAAACCGCGATCGAATGGGAAGATGCGCGTGAAATATTTAATTTGAAGCGTTGCGGTCCGTAAAGGGTTAAGGTGAGCATTCACTGAGAAACTCGTCTGCGGGAAAGTCTCTCGAAGAGATACATCGTATAGATTAAACGTAAGATAAAGGTGGTATTGTGAACAAAAACGGTGCTACTTTAGTATGCGGTCTACCTTCGCATGGAATCTACATACCTTTGAATCGCAGTCGACTATTATTGCTTTATTTGAATCGTAGCAACGACTTGTTTATTATAATTTTTGTTTTTTTCCTGCCGCCCTATAATATTGTCGAAGCATTTCTATCAAAATATCGTCAGCAGCGAAGAAAATACCGAGCATAACAACTTAATCTTAAATGAATAGAGCCAACGCTAACTTAACCTAACCTAACCTGACCCTTAAATAAATACGAGTAGGTGTTGGCTGCTAAGATATGTTTTTTTCAATATTTTCACAAAAAAAACATATTTAACCAGCAGCGTGATCTAGTGGTGAGTATTGAATTCTTTCATGCTTGATGTCACGGGTTCGATTCCCACTAAGAGTCTCGTTGTTGGGCAGACCTTGGTTTGTCAAGGTCGATCGTTTCTTATCATAATTTGCCAGTTTTTCTAATTTTCATTGAAACGGTTCCTGTAAAATTGGCTTTTCCTTCCCAATTTTCCGTTTCAAGCCTTGGGTTATTGTTATATTTCAGGTTTCGCCCGATTTCTCACCATATAAGTATGTCTCTGTGGTTGTTTATCGAATGTAAAATTCGTATTGTTACATGAAAACTGTTATTAATCGATGTTTGTAATATCTGACCATAGATTTCAAGTATTGTTTCGATTTAAATGTGTATGTACGTATGTAATAATTATGTATTTAGATGTCTCGTTAATTATGAGTTTTCAATGTCTTGTAATAAATTAGCCATAATGACGACCGGGAGCTAATCTGTAATGTCACTATGGCGAAATTTGTAAATAAATAAATATCTAAGCAGCCAACGCGTATTTATTTAAGGGTCAGGTTAGGTTAGGTTAAGTTGGGGTTGGCCCTATTCATTTAAGATTAGGTTGTTACGATCGGTATTATTCAGTCTCACTGTCACACGCGAGAACTGACACAGTGACACCGCATATTAAAGTAAAAACGTGAAGGTAGATCGCATACTAGAGTAGATATGTGAAGGTAGAGATCGCATACTAAAGTGGCACCACAAAAACCTTATCTGGATGGTTGGTGGTTGAGAAGCCACTACGATAGACTTGTCTGGTGACAAATCTCCCGGTGAATGGCCACCTTTAGAGCGAGAGAAAGAGCACCTGCCGTATTGTCGGATCGGAGCTGAAGTTTCTTTTGTTCAATTCGTAGAAAATCTCGGTCGTGGGGAGATAATGGTGTCTAACTATGTACATATGTTCAAATTAATACCACCTAGGAAGTTTACTGTATCGACCGATTCGTAAGTAAGTAAGTAACTTTACACTCGCTTGCATTATCTTACATAACGAGCAGAACGAACTCAAAAGTACGTTGTGTGGCGTTGTCTTAACAAGTACGTATCTCGATACTAGTTTAACAATATACATTAATTATTATATTAATATACCTTTCAATGCAGTTGTATATAATAAGTAATTCGATCGCTCGTAAAAAAGCAAAATTTACAATAATCAATCTCAATATCAGCGCAAAATATGTTTTCATCTTTGGGGTTGTTTTTAACTAACACACATGTATGTACATACATATAAAGTACTACTACATACATATATTCTACTAACAAATTTTACATAGATATATTAAATTATTTGAAAAAAAGAGGAATTCTAGTTTACTTTCTTATTAAAAACTGATATTTTTTATCAAATAATAACGAATACTACATATGTGTAATGTACGCTTGATAATATAAATATTGTATACATAATATAAATATTGATAATATAAAGCTTGACTTATTTTCCTAGTATTAATTCATCGGTAATATTCCAAAAAAATCATATTCAGAAAAGATTTCAAAAGCCCCCAGATATTAAAATTGACTGGTTTTTTTCGCGTCGCATACATATTTCTCAAATTGAATCCTTCATTCAAATGAATAAAACAATGATCTACATAAATATAAGACAGATATTTTTATTATGAGAAAATAAATTTAAATATACATATAGTATATAAATATTTTTAATACAAAATTGAATATAGCAATCACCACAGTTTGAGAAATACTGATCTGATAATTCAAACGGTCGAAGACAGCTGTAAAGAAGCTGTACTCTAATTTTTTTATTGAATTGATATAAACGTCCTATATGAATTTACCAAAAAAAATGGTAAGAGTGAAGTGAATTGAGTTAAATCACATCACGTTTACGTATATTTTAAAAAAATCTAACGAAGAAAACTTTAAAGTACATATATTCATATATGTATGTATATATGCATGTATATGTAGTATAATATGTAACGTGAATTTTGTATACTGAGTAAAATTAATCAAACTTACTCCTGTAAAAAATATATGTACATATGTACATATATATTTTAATAAGAAAGCTTGTAAATAAAATTACTTTATCAAACATTTTTCTAAGATACTTAAAAACAATTTACCGAGTAAAATCATATAAGAAAAACCCTAAAAATATTTGTGCAAAAAATCGAATATGTACCTTAATAAAACTAATAACTTTTTAACAAAATATAAATCCAAATATAAAGTAACCACTTTTTATTACTCAATTACATACATTACTAATTAATTATTACTAAATTACACAGCAATTGTATGATTTGCCTCTACAATTCTTTTGTCAGGTCTATTTTTTTGGAGTTTAACTGCATGATTTGGTCACCTAACAAAAAGATGTATATTAATTTTTTAGAAAAAGTTCACAAAAAATTCTATCGGTTTCTCTGTTATAAAATGCATGGATTCTACCCTTGGTTATATCCAAGCAAATTTATTTTGGGAATGACGGGCTTAGTCAGTCTCGAATCTCGTCGTCATATTTTATTATTACGACACATGTTACTTGTTATTCGTGGAAATATTTATAATCCACCAATTCTTACGAACTCACTTTATATGCACCAGAAAATTATTTTAGAATACGTAAACGTTTTCTGTTTTCGCCAATTATAGCGAAAACTAACATTCTTTTAAATTCTCCTATATGCACAGCCATGGGAGATTATTATTAACCACTTAGCTGATCAGACGGACATTGACATATTTAGTGTTACTTTTGGTCGGTTTATAGAATCCATTCAGAATATTGCCTCACATTGAGGGAGCGAAATGCAAGGCGATGCGGGGTATATCCTCAATATATCCAATATTTAATCGCCATAGTTCTTTATCAACACAATAAAATAAAATTATATCGCACGCTCATATTAGCATTATTAACCTATGCTTCACCTGTATGGAATAACGCCACGAATACTAACCTTTCCAAGCTTCAAGTGATAAAAAATAAATCCCTAAAAATAATTTATAATACACCCATATATACTAACTTGAAAAAACTGCATGCCATATATAATATTCCGTTTGTTACAGACATTACTAACAAACTAACCAGTAGATTTTATGACAGAATCACTAATAACGATACTAACACACTTGTGAAGAGTCTCGGTGATTACAACAAAATGTCTATACCCTTCAGGTATAAACACAGATTAACCTAAACATAATCTGCTTTAGATCATCGACTTTAGACAGTCTTTAATTAATATTACGTATTAGATGTATTATGAGCATTTATAAGAATTGTAAATAGGTTTTTGAGCTATTTTTCGTATTATGCTGTACATTAACACTAGAATAATATATTACTATGATTACTAACCAAATTAAATTAAATTGTAAAATAGAAAATGATCAGTAGATCAGTAGCTATTAAAATAGATATAAGATGTATTGTGAACATAAATTCGTAATAGTAAAAAGCATTTAAAAATTTTTACAATCTTTTCTGATTTTCTTTTTTTATTTCATTGTTAATTTTATATTATAAGAATTCATGATATGTTTTTATTATGTAATTGACTTAAATGGGTTTTTACCCGTATAAATAAATAAATATATTTTTACTTCAGTCAACCCTTTAAATGCGACCGGTTTGCGCTACAGATGAAGCGACCGAGCACAAAACGCCGTCAAATCCTATTAACCCAAATAGATGAAATAAAAACCGCAATTTGTTGAAAGTTAACCCAATGCGATGCGATCTTTCCTTTCGAGTTGCGTCTCGGTATTTTAATTGTGTATCATCACTCTTGCCGCGTTTCTCAATGCTCTTAATTGCCGCCACAGTACGCTAACTAAAACCTCTCCAATTGTCGCAGCAGTCTACGCTCAGATTTGCCAAATCCAAATTAATGTTTTCGCAATCGGCACGGCAACGGTGACATCATCGTAATCATCATCGGGGCTGAGGAGAGGATTACCAGGTAATGATAACAACCGTATTGCCGTGTCAAAATTTGCGGTTTGATAAATTGTCAAAACGTCGTTTTTGTTGTTGTGTTGTTTTCCACGTCGTTGGATGATTATCTCGAATCCGGTAAGCGGTCTCCTTAACGACCGCCTAATGTGTATAATAAATTCATCTAGGCGTGTTCTTAATATAATATTTTGTGGAGAGCGCCTATTACAAATAGACGTATCCGTCAGTTTGTATTGTGACATAATAGTATAGTTTTTTCCATACAAGGTGATCGAACGATCGTATGAGAAATCCTTTCACATTAATCACAATGAGTGACGCACATATTACAAATATAATTACCGTATTTCAAAAATTTTGTATAATTTTATATGCCAAAAGTGAAAATGGGTAGAATTGGTAAATCAATTAAAGAAACGATTGGTTGTGATTTCAGTGGGAAGAAGAATGAGCCGAAAATACGCGAAGATCCAAAATTGGTCAATGATTATAACATTGTTGTCATCGTGTAATTAAACTAAACTTTTTTGGTTGTACAATGTACATACTCGTAATTACTTCTTCAACATCTTAAACAGATGAGAAACATATTACAAACACTAAAAATCAAAATTACTTCATTTAAAATCTCATTCGCAGCATTTGTAATAGAAAAGTCATTCAATGCATTAATTTCAATTTATAGATTGAATAGTTGTATAAGAACTACCTTAGGTGAATGCAATTTTTATTGATATATATATACATATGTACATACATACATACATACATCCATATACATAAAAATGAATATCTGTATGTACATATGTCGAATTTAGAATTTGGTATACTATCTTTTAGACATTCTTACTTGGCAGATTTTATAAGGACTCGCTGATCTAGTGTATTTGTTCGCTGTGAGATTCGGCAGCTTTCAATATACATACATATAGTATAGCCGTCAAATTTGGCGTATTACATGTCCAGTAGTAATGAAGAAGAAATAAATCGACGTTTGAAATTAGGATGGAGTGCATTTAAATTAGGATGGAATGCGGTTTTTAAATCAAAAATGCCACTTTGCCTGAAGAAAAAGATCTTCGATCAATGTGTTTTGCCAGTGATAACGTATGGATGTGAAACTTGAAAGTTGCTACACAAAGTCCAATGCACTCAACGAAGTATGCAAAGTTGTATGCTTGGAATAACGAGAAAAGACAGGAAACAGAATACGTGGGTGAGACGAATGACAAGAGTTGTGGATATAGTGGATAGAGTGAAGAGATTGAAATGGCAATGAGTGGGCCACATGGCTAGAAGAATGGACGAAAGATGGACAAATGAAGTGCTAGAATGGTACCCGAGAGAATGCAAAAAGATAAAAAAAAATACCGCATGGTAGATGGGTAGACGAAATTAACAAAATGTGTGGGGTGAGATGGATAATAGTTGCGCAAAACAGAGACGAGTGAAAGCGTGTTGGAGAGGCTATCATCCAGCAGAGGATGGTGAATGAATGGCTGTAGATGATGATGATGATCTCACGGGAACCTGGTAGACCGTAGATGTATCAAAATCGAAAGGCTCCGATAGATTTTTCCTTCTAATAAAGCCAGGTAATTCATCTACATACATATACAGCATCAAAATAACTACATATTTATGTACTATGTAGATTTGTAACTGAAGTCAAAATTTCAATCGTCCTCAGAAATTCATTCGTAATTAAATTATTAGGTGCTAGAAAGAACCAAAAAGGTGTAAAAATCTTGAGCTGTGTTGAATTATCTTTGAGTCTCATAACCTGTCTGTCTTGAATCTCATAATTTTACTATCCGATTCCAGTGTGGGCAATTTATTTATTTATTTATTAAAACTATGATTAGTAAACCTAACCTAACCAAACAAAGCATTTTATTAAACTTACATATATAATAACGTCATCTTCCACAGAGGTATCCATTAACACCCCTCAAGAAAGCACCAATGTTACCTCTAAAGCTCTCAGTTAAACACCTCCTGCAGTTTTTTCTTTCTTAGCTCTAACTATAATTAATTTATTCCTATTTCTAGTTTTATAATTAATTATATAACTCTATTCCTTAAAATATTTGGGTAATAGATTCTTATCTAGCTTATATACAATTTTTTAAAGTGCTTAATTTAAGACTATTTCTAATATCCAACCATTTCAATTGTGTCAAACACTGTTCCGAAATTTTGTTCAAAACCACACTAGCCAAAAGACATGAAAAGAAAAACATAAAAATCGCGTCAAAAAGCGACATCGTCCCCGATGGCCAGTTATAACGATAATTTTATGACACCCAGAAGAAAACTTTCGACGGAGCGATGTTTTATCGCCGTTCGACCCACAAAACGAAATTTGAATAAAATGAAAATATTTTCGCAGTCGACACGTCGGTATGTCGGTTTGATTAGTGCAGTCGATCAAACAGCCGCAAAAATATTTGGCATACACATCAACGTCTCTCTCCGGTCGGCCTTGAATCCACTGTTTTACAGGCAAAGGCCAAAGAGGAGAACGGGCCGGTTAATGACTCGAGCACCACCGTCCTCCATTATTTATGAACGGGGTCCACCTCTCAGAGATTCGAGACGAGGATTCCGATGAGGGAAAAGCACTGCGGGGAGTGTGAGGGACCCATGAGGGAGAAAGAGAGTTCCCAAATCAAAAAGATGCGTACTTAGATATCAGCGAGGCGAGACGCGTTGAACCTCCTCGATGAAAAATTACCATAGTTT
The DNA here is from genome assembly GCF_051622035.1 of Arctopsyche grandis. NCBI lineage: Eukaryota > Metazoa > Arthropoda > Insecta > Trichoptera > Hydropsychidae > Arctopsyche > Arctopsyche grandis. The sequence continues at coordinate 32,123,571 of NC_135362.1, forward strand.
CGTTCGAAACTCGAAAATGCAATTTCTATACTCATCGCATATTCGAAGCACGCGCTAAAGTGCATCTGCAGCGAGACACTCGCTAAATATATAACGCAATAACGCTGCAAAAGTGCATCGACGCGGCGCCGAATTGGCGCCTGCACGCCAAAATAAATTTGAAAATAATTACCGAGCTTGATATTTTAGCATAACATGTACGTGTAAATTTAACGCATTCTTATAAAACTTCTAAAACGTTTACATTTAATAAAACCATTTCAATAGCTTTGTATACACTGCAATGCATTCATTGTATACGTTCTCACGTCCGCTAACTAATCGAGACTAAGATTTGCTAAATTTACTCTCCAATATGTTTAAGGTGTTAACTCAGAATTCTAGTTTCTCTTGTGAAATCAAGCATATTATTATAATGTCCAGTCGCAAAAAAAGAAGATAAATTTAGAGATTTGGACGAATGTGAAAATTCGTCTGGACAAGAAATATTTACATCGATGCTTTTGCCAATAATGCGAAATTTGAGCGTTCAGTTCCAGAATGCTACACAAGTGCAATATTCTCGACATGAACGAGGAGAGGTATAAAACGAAACACATGGATGAGAAGTATGAAAAGAGTACATAGTTGATATATTGGACCAAGTGAAGGGATTGAAATGGTAATAGGTAATAGAAATGGACGAAATATGGACAAAATAAGCGGTTAGATGGTACCCAAGAGAGTATAACAGGAAGGCCACAAGTGGAGATGAGTGGATGAAACAAGAAAAATGTCAGTGGTTAGATGGAGTGCTCAGATCAGAGACAAATGAAAGCGTATTGGAGGGGCCTTCATCCAGCAGTGAATGGTGAATGGCTGTAGATAATGATATGAAATCAAGCGATTTATTTACGAATAAAAATCTTAAGAAATCTTTTCTGTTTTCAAGTAAGAGGGTATTAACGACATTGATTCTAAGAGAAATCAATTCGAAAGTTTGATTATCTTCCATACGTCAAAAGTATTTTAAAATATTGATGAAAAAAACATATACTATGCATACTTCAAAAATTTTCCATCATATTTTTGCCAATAGTTTATTATATTTAAAATTTGCTAAACCAAATATCTCAACAACCGAAAATAAATGAAAATCAACAATCGACGCGCAACACATTTTCAATAACGAAAACAACATCCAATATGCAGATGCAAAAATTCAATTAACTTTTAATATTAGATACCAACATATACATATACATAAGTACATTGATAGAGGGATTCCAGTATCGGATATACCACATATATATATTTTTTTTAATATTTAGGTATATATGTATATATACCTAACAACAGTTCGTTCGAAGCTGTTGATAACATAAACCAGCCACACCAGAGCTGCAATATGTTTTGTTTATCTAACACAAACATAACTAAATTGAGTCGTCATAGTACGCTAAACAAACTCACTATTTATGTATGTATGTATGTACTAGCGTATCTAATATACAAAACACAGCGTATATTTATTTCGGAAAAATACTGTACATACGTACATACATACAAAATCGATATTATTTCACCACGTCTTATTTATTGTATTCTATGATACGCATGAGATACATCGGATTATTATCAAGCTGTTGAAAATGTACACAGGCAAACCGTGACGTGACGGACAAGCAGTCATGAACCAATGACAGATAAGAAATAAAAATAAAATCTATTATATTAACAACCACCACCTGTTGCAGTCGAAATTATTATTATTTTTATACGTGTGTGTTGTGAACTTTATCAAAGCGGTATCTGCATAATATTGTATATCAGGCAGCACTGTTAGCCATCGTTATTATAGTGGTTAAGTCTACCCAATTAGCATACAGTTCAACTATGACAGTTACAAAACCGAGAGACTAACTAGCAGTTACATATGTACTTACTGGGTTACTTCCCCTCGCTCTAAACGATTTTCCTTCGATCGTAACAGTACAAATCCCCTTTTGATGTGAAACGTTCCAAAGTTCGTTACACTTTGCTTATTGAAGGTTCGTCATTCGATTCGACGATTGCCGAGACTGAAAAAGTTGAAATAAAATAAAAATAAATAAACATTCGTGCGGTCGTAGTTCTCTATTTTTTATTTAAGGCAGCCACCATTGTCCGAAACGACGTCGAAGCATTTTGATTAACAATAATACCTTCGATTCGAGAACGATTCAAGCGATGACTTTTAGTTTTTGCGCTCAGATCGAATTGATAAAACTGCAATGAAACCCCAAAGGCTTATCATCTGTTTTTGCTCTCCATATTAGGTGCATATTACATACATATATGAATATATATACCACCTACAATACATCAAAAGCCTTGTAAATATTATTTTTAACGTGCTGAATTTGCATTCTGACAGATAATCTATCATTATGAACAACGCGTAAAAAAAACAAAATTAATGGAAAGCGGTCATTATTATCTAAGACAATAAATAACGATAGATAAGAGTCGAAAATTTCTCCGTAAGCCTACAAATGTTACCGAAAAAAATACGTATTCGCATTTCAAATACGTTTTTTTTTTCATTTACGCGAACAAACATTCGTAATGATTTTTAACATCAAATGATAAATATCTTTATGGGAAAAATTTCTTCAATTTTGCAATTGTAGCAGTGAAATTATAAAAAATAAAATAAAAACAAAAGAAAAATGAAAAATAGGAGACCTATAAAGAGAAGTACTGCTTCGGTTGACTTAAAATTTTGTAAAAAAAATACTATGTAACGATTAGCATTTCATCAAACAATACAAGGTTCTTACGTGATAAGATAACATTAACGATATTTTACAAAACCATGAAAACGTGATCAACAAATACAAAAATTCATGTTGATATTTCATATACATACATTAACATTTTACATTTTGCGTCAAAATAGGTCATTTTAGCTTCCTTACATTATATTGCATAAAATTCGTTAAGTTTTTATGTTCAAATTAAATTTATATACCCAAGAAAGCCCTCAACGACTTTTATTTTCAAAATAATTACAAAAACATGAAAAAAAAGACGATTTTCTAAAAATAAGGCTTCTATCATATAAACACTCATTCCGAGGGCAACGCCCTTTGTATGGGAAATTGCTAACAAAACGGCGACTTTGAATTTTCGTTAAGCAGTCAAAAATTATCATACGACCCAAATATACTTCAATTTTTGTTAAATCGATTGGTTGCGGGCACAGGACATCGTTTAAAATTAATGATTTTTTTATTATTTAACGTTCCCTTGATACGATTAAAGTTTTCTACTAGATGCATTGATGAAAATCCGAAATGCGCGTTTTTAACATGTCCATGTACATATGTAGATAAAATAAAAAGTTTTCGTTAAAATGCAAATGAATATCGTATAATTAAACTACATATGTAGCTATTTAATTATTAATTCTAATGTATAGAAAACACCAATTTATATTTAAATAAGCCGCTCGTATTGGATTTCACCAAAATATGGCTATAAGGTCGATGGCAAAGCATCATCATAAACATCAAAAGCCCCATTGACCCTAATTTCTTCACGCGACCCGTTCAAAGGAAACCACATGGCTGCAGACACCGCCGATGTTGTTTCAGAAATGATTTAGAAAACGCTCTTTATGATGCTAATCTAAAAATTATAACACACAAATTCGTGTTCAAAAGAACTGCATTTCAGCATAAAACACGTACACATAAAAACTTTCATATGTCCTATTTTTTTTTTTTTTTTCAAACACTATCGAAGATTTGAAAGTATATTGTTGTTGCTGTTGTATTTTTTTTTCTTCTTCTTTCGACAGCTTTCTACTAACAAATTTGCCATAATTTTTAAACGTCAAGAAGACTATACGGCGAATGAAAGTACACTGTGTAGGCTTGGAAACGGTATCGCCGATATGCATAATTTGGTCGTTTTTCTGCGACCGTGGAAATGTCACCACAACTACATACATACATACATACAATGTATGTACTTTCCGCAGAAGACGACTACAAAACATTGGTGATTTGTTTCGTCGAGTTTACTAACGCCCTATGTAAGTACATATTTAGAATAGAGATTGCGGTCAAAACATGAGCTAACCGACGACTGTTGTACAGAAACGGTCGATAAGTGCATACCGACACTGATTACATTACCCGAAACATATGTACACACATTTAAAACATACAACAAGAATATTTAGAATTCTATTATCGGCGAAACAGTAGATACAATCGCATTACACATTGCCGACAATGGGTGAATTTATTGCTGGAGATGACATTGATCGTATCGTCTGCGAGACAGCCCAGTATGGGCTGTCTCCTATAGTATTATACGATAAATCTGTATGTAGGTATTGAGATTCGATCTCCAAAGCTTATGGCTCGTGAATCCCTATTCCTGTATCGGTAAATGAACATGTGTACATTTACTATCTTCCACTAATGGAATACAGTACACTCTCGATTATTGAAAAACACGGATAATCCGAATCATCAAATTTGACTTTGTCTCGAATATAATATCATATTTACAACACAAATTTTGTTTCTTAATTTTAATACTCATTATTTATTAAAAAAAACGCTTAAAGTTGAGCGGATAAGTGGCCGTTAGAACTTAGTACTAGTGTCGCCAAAATATTAAAAAAAAAATCGAATCAACCAGCCAGAAGAAGCATTGAAGTTGTCTTCTCATCCTAATTTCTCATGGAAAAACTTGGCTGTTTCCCATTCCCATTACACATTGGTAGTCCTTCTGCTCGTTTTTGATTAAACCATATGAGCATAGTTGCATCCAAATCATCGTATGTTGACATTTAAATACTTTTTCGTTTCGAAGGACCTGCAAAACTATTATAATCTCTAGCGAACGCCTCTAACTTATTTTTTTGTTTAACTACATCTTGAACAGGTAATATAATTTCACACAGAAAGTAATTGATAAGAATAAAACCAGCAATAATTAATAAAATTGATAATAAATAGCCAGCAGCATAGCTCGGTCGTTAAGCTTCTGCCTAACACCGAGAGGCGCCGGGTTCGATCCCATGAGCTGACCTCGATCGAGTATATCTGTTGGTCAGACCTGAATATTTGTGACTCCAGATCGATCGTTTCCTATCAGAGTTTGCCGACTTTCTCTGATTTCAATGTTGAAACGGTTCCCGATAAAAATTGGCTAAAGCCTTCCTACCTACTATGTCACCACTATTTGAGTATGATTAATGTACAATAAAATTTATGTACAATTCATAGATATCTCGTTAATTTTCAGTGTCTCGTAATTCAGCGACTTGTATTTTAAAAATGCTGAATTTTTTGTAATTGTACGGGAAGGCGCATTGGGATCTACCTGCAAGGCCTTCCTGGTATAAAATGTAATAAAATAAAATAATAAACATACGTATGTTACGAAAAAATCTGCTCTGAATACACGCACTTGTTACTTCTTCGCTGATCAAAACTGCGACTGAAAGAATTAACGCAATAGTAAAAGACATCTAAAAAGGGAACCAAAAACATTTCCGTGTGATATCATTTGTTTCAAATAAAACACGCGTGTTGACGGTCGCAATCAATCGGTGCGTCTCATAAAAAAATTAAATTAATTTAAAAATATTATTTAATATTTTCCAAGCAAGGTTAATCCACAAACCGGATAACCCGTTGCATCCACGCTGCATTCTCGATTATCCGGGATAGTATTGGGGAAGAGTGGTAAGGATGACCGTTTGAATGAATGATCGTTTTTAGTAAGCAATAAGAAGAGGCTAGTGAAAAAATAGTGGATCCATGCATCAAGATAAACCAACGTGGTCGCGATTATAATAAGCGAGGCCAGATATTTGGACAAAGTGTTTCGCGATAGAACATGTGTGGAAGATAAGAGAGCTTCCCGACAGATTTATCAACGAGCTTGAAATTTGTGTGGATAAAAGAGATCTGTAGATGTACATATGTACGAGACTGAGAGATCTGTAGATGTACGTAATGGAAAAACCTTTGTCGGGGATCGCTGATTTATGATGGTACCCATGAATTACAGACACATACATACATACATACAAATGTAGATATAATCAAACCGATTTAAAAAAAAAATGCGCATTCATTTAAATAATTACATACACCCGTACGAAATGTTCTTATGATTGAGTAATTTTATTGAGATAAAATCAATTTGTAATATAGCGCCGAAAATGTTAAATGTATGCCATTAATTTTTATATTGACGATATTTGCATAATATTAACGATATTTCGTCGCCTGTCTTTGTTTGAAAATTAAAAAAATAAAAATGTAAATTAAGCACTGAATTAATGTTTGAACCTAAAATGTTAATTTTTAACGAATTTTCAAGAAACAAACTTTGCCTGATATATATAATAAAAAAAGTAATCGGCAAATTCATGAATAAGATGTAAAATACGTATAAAAAAAAAACAGAAAAATAAACTGAATACACATATGTATATATGAATTCAATTCAATTTCAATTGTACAGTAATATATTTGTCACAGTGAAATTATATTTCAAGTGAAAATATATTTTCACTGACGTTTCAGTGAAATCATAACCAGGTACATTTTCAGGGTTGGTTTTATTCATTTAAGATTAGATTGTTGGGGTTGGTATTATTTAAGGGTTAGGAAAGGTTAGGTTAAGTAAGGGTTGGTATTATTTAAGGGTTAGGATAGGTTAGGTTAGGTAAGCGTTGGCCCTATTCATTTAAGATTGGCTTGTTAGGGCTAAATTTATAGAGTTAAACTTTGTAAATTCATTTTTTGATATATTTTCACTGCTTGAATTGGTGAAAATATATTTTCACTTGAAATTTTATTTTATTTTATTTTACATAGATACCAGGAAGGCTTGACAGGAAGATCCCAATGCGCCTTCCTGGACAATTACAAACAATGTAGCATTTTATTAATACATAAATCTGATAAGAAACAATCGATTTGGAGTCACAAATATGCTTTCGTTTGAAATATGCTTTCACTGTAACATATGTATACACACATACTATATTACATAATGTAAGATAAATATATATGTACCTACCCATCAAAAGTTGATCTTTAAAATTTCACAATTCACAAACGCACCTTTTCATATTCATGTACATACATACATACATATTAAAATCGCAATAGTTATAAATTGTGACTTTATTATTCAAAATATTTTCACAAATTTGCATACGCCTACTAAAATAAATCATGCACGAATATTAGAAAATGGCATCATCCATTCATCCATTCATTGAAAGCAAAGTTTCTCAAAATGTATTCCACAACAACAATGGTACCTTCGAAAAAAGCTCCACGTATCTCACGAAACTTTCCAAAATTATCAAAAGCTTTTTAGGAAAATGCGATTCCGACGAAGCGTCAATGCCGAAAACTTTCATAGTGCAAATACATACATACATACGTAATTTTCACGGAAACTTCTAATTTTCTTTTTCTCAGTTCAAACTCTTCCCAAGAGATACACATTTTTATCATATTTATACAAAGCGAAAATCCATTCGAATAAATTACAAACAAAACGCACACAATACGCGGCGTCGGCTACCTACAAACATATATTTCATATGTATGTATGTATGTATATTTCAGACTTAATTAGTCGTAAGATTATACAAACGGCAAAAATATTCTCGATTCCACGATCAACACAATTCACATGCAAATAACGCGGGAATAATTCATAACGCATTTTTATACGGCAGCAGCATCGCATTAGAATAATGCGGCAAATTTGGCGCCGTAAACATTGAATAACTCGATTTTAATTTTGAAAAATCCATCTTTTTCGTTTTGCAATCAGTTTGGGATCGTTTGAGAAGCGCTGGCTGCCGGTAATTGCGGGTTAGCCGGCGAACGAACGTGATTAAGCTCGTAACTCATGAAATCAGGCGCCGTAACTTGAACTTAACCCCGGGGGGTTAAAGTCGTATAGACCCGGGCCTTAACGTGTTCATTAGAAACAATCGAGATTCAACTCGATTTCAATACACTTGCGATCGCGATAAGGTTGAACGCCCCTGAAATTTATAACCGCAAAGTTTTACATTAATCTCTTGCGCATGCACTCGTGCATACTTCAAGCGCACCGTCGACAAGAGCATGTGCATTCAATTGTTAGACGCGAAAAGAAAAAGGTACCACCATTTATCGGTCCGACAAAATAGCCCTATTTCCAGACAAACTAGTGTTGGCTGAGATAAGATATTACGATGTGTTTGCTTCCGCATCCAGTCCTACACAAGCGGCTTAAAAAAAGCCAAATCGAAACAGATAGTGGGCCATGAGGAGAATGGGAATGGCCAATATTGGGGCGATGCTCTATCACCCAACTGTCAAAAATTATAATTTCACTGATAGGGGCCAGTGAAAATGTAATTGGATATGATTTCACTGAACTAAACTTAACCTAACCTTAGATAAATTAGTGTTGGCTGCTAAGATATTACGATGTGTTTGCTTTCGCATCCATTCCCACACAGGCGCCTTAAAAAAAGCCAAATCGAAACAGATAGTGGACCATGAGAAGAGTGGGAATGGCCAAGATCGGGGCGACACGCTATCACCCAACTTTCAAATTACATTACATTTTAATTTCAATGATAGGGGCCAGTGAAAATGTAATTGGATATGATTTCACTGAACCTTCAATTTTTATTTTGGTTACTGGCAAACCATTTGACGGTTGATTCGCCGGGCGGACCTCGATTGGGTCGTGCGAGCTATTTTAGAGATGCTAATTTGACATTAAATGTCGTTTTGACATATACGTTGTGCAATTTATTTTACAGCCGTGCAAAAAATATTATCCCTTTTTATTCGCATTTAGCGCTCAAATGTGATCGAAATCACTCTGTCAATACGTGACAACAAATAAGGGAATTATATTTTTGATAGTATTTGTATTCCTCAAATACATACATTGATAAGGACATGGGCATTACAGCCGTGCAAAAAATATTATCCCAAAATAAAATACCTTTTTTTCCATTACAATTCAATCGAACATTAATCGCGATAAATAATATGTCGTAATTCAAAACGATTGATTTCGAGGCCGAAAACTAATATACATAATATATTTAAGTGAACGGATTTTTTTATTACGAAATAATCAACGATGCCTATGTAGTTTTGGGTTGGCCAATTTGTGCAATAAATAACCCAATATCAGAAGACGAATAATAATAACAATAAATTTCGAACGTTCAATTACAAAATGTACATACTACATAAATACATAAAATTTCAGTGTAATATCATCAGATGAATCACACGATAGCTTCTCGCGACGAACGTTCGATCAATCAAATGTTGTAAACGCGATTGGTTAAATTATGTACCACACAATTTCGGTCGACAAACTTTTTAGTTCACCAAAAATACGTTGCACGAAAATGCATTGTTAACAGCATTTATGTACATATCGTATGCAATCCAGCAACACCGCATGAAAATGAAAATGAACCGTTCTCGTTCACATTTGCAATTTTGGGATCGCTTTAATCAAGCTCGATATCCCGTGAGAATACCTGAAATTCAATGGGAACGGCACTTACAAAGTGATAAGTCTACGAAGCGTTTGGCTTAAATTATACATATGTATGTACATATATTGAATTTCAATCAATAAATCAAAATTAAAAATTATTAATAAATATTCATCTATACCATTTAATGACTCTAGTGAAAATGGAGCAGTCTGGAGTTATTACCTGTAACCAAAAAAATCTCATTACTATTTTCATATATACACATAAATAATTATTACGTTAATCTAAAAATTAAATAATGTACATATAAGTCGTTATATTATATTTCAAGATGGCATAAGTCCACTTTTATTCATTTCGAGAAATACATATTTCGCAAAAAATTGATTTTATTAATGTTTTGCGTTTAACAATTTTTAAAAATACTGGTGACTTGTAATGCGTTTATTATGGAGATATCAAATTAAAATAATTAATAACAATTTGTGAATTAAGTCAAACAGAAATAATGTTTTTGGAACTGAAAATTGGATTTCCACCACTTTGAAATATAACGGCTAATATACATACATATATATCAACATACTTATTTATTTATACAGATAAAAACCCATTTAAGTATATTACATAATAAAAACATATAATGAAATCTTATAATATAAAATTAACAATAATAGAAAAAAGAAAATCAGAAAAGATGGTAAAAATTAAGGAAACACAATATTCTGAATGGATCCAATAAACCGACCAAAAGTGACACTAAATATGTCAATGTCCGTCTGAACAGCTAAATGGTTAAAAAGCCCTATAGCTGTGTATATAAAAGTATTTAAAATAATGTCAGTTTTCGCTATAATTGGCGAAAACAGAACACGTTTGCGTATTCTAAAATAATTTTCTGTACATATAAAGTGAATTCGCTAAGAATTGGTGGATTATACATACATACATACACGTGCTAATTTTTTCATCAAGCCTTCTTCTTATTATAAAATAAAACACGATTAAGGTGAAGGCCAATGAAAGAAATAATCAATCATGTAACAATTTATTTATTTACTTTTTATTATTTGAAAAACGTATACGTTTTTTCCCAAGTGGCTTTTTATTCTTCCCTCGAAAAAATCATACATAATATATATTACATATTTCAAATAATTGGTCCTCAATACATACACGTATTTATTTTTTACACATTAAAAACCTGCGCAGCGTATTTTTTTGAATTGCGTCTTCGTAAGGTTAAAACATTCCAAAAAACTACAAACAAGCAAAAATTAATCTTTAAATGGCAGATGATGAATATATATCTGAAAATCATCTCCAGTATAAATACGAATATGTAATATTGCAGTTATAAAACTATATATGTATGTATGTATATAGAATTACAAATGTGTTAATTTGACCTTCAGATCATTACGACTACTATATTACAAATATAATAATCGCATACCTACATTATTATTATTAATTTGATAATTATTACATATCCTTAAAAAAGTTACCACACACAACTTCAATCAATAATATAGTAATATATTCTGATCGTATGGAGAGCATTTCTGCATACATTAATTATTCATAATTATTTCTGCACATAGTACATAAATACACAGGTAAATTTGCACATACAAACGGTTAACATCCATAAAGTGCAATATTGAATTTGAAGCCAAACGCGGTTCCGTGATCGCAATTAGGCATCCAGTCAACGGCTGCGACATCAAAGGGCACATTTTGAGTCATTACTGCACATGCACATAGGCGCATACTATGTACTTTGACGAATAATAATCAAAGCTAGGATGCTGGCATCGTGATTTCGGAATCACTCAAACGATGAATGACAAATTCAGCACTCGCATAATGGATAACAAGCGTTAATGTATGTAATACCACGTCAGCCATATAAAGCAATATTACTTTATTGCATATTGTATGTGTACATACGTACATACTATATAATATATCCTGTTTATAGTATAAGGAAAAATCATACGCGTTTGAGAATACATACACACGTGTTTTGATGTTCTCTTATTGCTTTACCGCTATGATGAATTACTGTAGAAATCATTAAGTTGAAAACGTGTAAAAAATGGCCGGCCAATTGTGCTTCCCGTTTGGTCATCATCGGATAAGTGTTCTTATGTTCGAAACTGAAGGTCGATTATTAGAAAACGTCGGTTCTAAATGTCAAATGTATCCTCGTTTATTTCCTTGCTGACAAATTTCATAATATTGGTCGCGAGTGTCTTGCGAGTATTGATGTAACAATAAACAGCGTGCGAAAGTAAATGAAAAGTCGTTGTTTGAAAAATGAGTTGAAAGAATTGATTCAATAGAAAAATTACATATGTATGTATATATAAGTTCATCAAAATTGGCAAACGCATTATATTTTTTCTAATACAATCTCCACATATGCATATGAACATATATCATTATTTTCTACGATTATAAACAACAAGAAATCAAAGTTAAACAGTTCCCAAGAAACTGCCTTATGACTGCATGCATAAACATGTACATAAAAATGGTTTTTCGTAATAAAAATTGAAACTGAATGGTTATATAAGAAATACATACATATGTATATATACATACATATTTGACTAGTAGGTAAAAACACGGAATATTTAGCTTTAACTATTTATTTACTTTAATTGAAGAAAATACTTGAGTTTCATTGCCAAAAAAATATATTTGCTCACAACTGAAAGGTTCAAATTTCAAATAATCACAAAATTAATAAAAAAATTCAATTTAATCAATAATACCAAATTTATTCATAGTTATTACCAAGATTGAAATTCACTCAAGATATATTCAACGTAACAGAAATGATTCCATACTAAATTGGCACCACTAAAAATACATCCACGCAAACGCAAGAAATCATTTCCACTACCATTTACGTGAACCCTTTTTAACAGACACGCAGAGCCTAGTGGAGAATTACATAACTTTCAAAATGCCAAAACCGCAAAAACCATCACTCGAATCGAGCAAAATAAAATCTAATCACCTACCACAAAACAAGCCTACCGCAGACATATCAAACACCCGCAACAACAAACAATCGAGCATAGAAAAGATTATAGCACAAAGTCAAACCACCAACTCACGAGTACATCTAAAGATAAAAAATAGCCTTGAATAGAACCCAAAATTGGAGTTTATTTTGAGCCACAAATTGGTAAAAACAGAGCCTCTCGCAAAGAGATAACAAGAGAGTTGTCATACAAAATCAGTTTGGCCGAGGTGCTGAAATATCGTTCTACATTCACTTATAAAAAAAACCATCTTCGCGACTGGGGAAGTTCCAATCTAGGATCGATTGACACAATCCTCTCTCCGAAGCTGGAAAACCTCCGACTGATCCGTAAATCAACATTTTGAGTTTCATTGGCATCAACTAAGTATCATTAAAGAGGCGCTATATACAAGGGTAGAAAAGAGGCGGGGGAGCTATTATCCTCCAATGAGAAAGGATCAGTATATAATATATACTATATATGTAAGTCCTTGACCAAACTAATGTGCAATATGATGAAATATGTAGTAGAAGTGGTAAATCATTTTTGATATTTAAGTCAAATAATAGACATTTCCAGTAGTAAAGAAAAATAAAAAAAGATACGTATGAAATTGGGATGGAGTGCATTTGGACGAATGAATGTTGTTTTTAAATCAAATTTGTCACTTTGCCTGTAGAAAAAGATCTTCGATCAATGTGTATTGCAAGTGATGACGCATGGATGTGAAATTTAGACATTGAACGCCAAGATGCTACACAAAGTCCAGTGTACTTTGGAAAGACAGGAAATGGAATACGGGGGTGAGAAGCATGAGAAGGGTTGTGGATATAGTGGATAGAGTGAAGAGATTAAAATGGCAATGGACGGGCCACGTGGCTAGAAGAATAGACGAAAGGTGTACAAAATAAGTGCTAAATGGTGAAAACGCTAAAATGCGAAAGAATGCAAAAGGGTAAAAAAAAGACCGCAGGGAAGATGGGTAAACGAAATTAGGAAAATGTGTGGGGTCAAACGGATGAAAGTTGTGCAAAACAGAGGCGAGTGGAGTCGTATTAGAAAGGCTTTCATCCAGCAGTGGATGGTGAATGGCTGTTGATGATGATGGTGATGATGATGCAAGTACTTATGCCCGAGCTACGCCTTGACTTAACTCTCACTGGAGCGATGCAAACGATATAAGGGTGAAATCACACAGAGAGACACGCGAAAAATCACCCCCTGGAGTGTTTTCGGTGATATTTTATCCTTGCTAATTTTCTCTTTACCTGCTATGTAATATGTATACTGCGACCTTTTTGAAGTAGTAGCCGTCGAAAAAAATTTGTATAATTTTTGACAAAGATTATATGAATTTTAAGATTTCTTACAACGGGTTTCCGGAAACCCATGGAAACCATTAGGGTGACACCACTGCATATGCCATTCATAAATAAACGGACAAATATGTTTTCTGCATTAAGCAGTGTAGATTTACCCCACCCTCACCGAGGTGGGGTATGCAAGTGCCCCAATTTTAACGTTTAACGCCTTACGTATGTGCGTTTGCATGTCGATAGTTGTCGTTATTTTTCAATATAAAAATAGTCAAAAACATGCTATAGTACTAAAGCTTTTTTATGTTGATGTATAAAATGATTAATAAGATACATATATATTGAACCCATTTGTATTGAAAAAAGCTGTATTTTGATTTAAAAAATACTGGAGGTCTTACTCGACCCCGGTTAGGGACACACGTTCGATCTCGACGCTCAGTCCTTCAAACGTTAAGAGCTTGGCCATACGACAAAAAGAAGAAAAAAGATTTTAAATAGAAAAAATAGAATCCAATTAAAAGGCCACAATGATAGATTCGTCCATTTCAAAGGGGGATCCACCGACCATTCACTCCAAACTAAGAACTAAAAAAAAGATCAAACCACGGAAAGGGATTGGCGACTCGAAGTGAGCGGCAAAGCAATTACGTTTTAGAACGTACACGTGATTTAGTGTAACGTCCAATTCGTTTCTCGTATATATTGTACGTACGTCACTGGCTCCATAGCCATGTACAAATGTACGAACGAACGATGGTCAACTACATACAATAAATTGACGAGCCTGCAGGGAATCCGACTGGAGCACACAAATTCGGGTCACGTTGACAAACAGGTCGGTGTTGGCAAACGACGACAAATTTCGCAGGAAACACTCGCCTATTATTTCTCGATTAAACTCGACGACAACCGAACACAAAAGCTCACTCGTGAGAACGCACTGAGTTTGAGAACGACCCGTTTCTGACCCCTCTCCGTGTTTCGCTAATACATCGAGAGATAATAATGTGCCCCGAGTCGCTTGTTTTGAAAATTCATCATTGTGAAAAGGCGATTCGAACCGGCGAAATGAGCCATTCAACGCCGAAAAGCTGACTAAGCCCCTCGGAAAAGGAAACCTCTCCTCTCTTTCCTCCCCCGCCTATACATACATATATAGGGGTGCGGGTTGTTTTATCGGGTCGTTCGAAGACGCTGCTGATCCGATTCGCCAACAAAACGTGTATCCGTTTTCGATTTATCACGTCAAAATTTACAAAGTCTCCCTCTCGAGGATTAAATAATAAATTTAATTAAAGCTACTTCTGTTCCTTATGAATCATCATCAATACAGAATATTAGATAATAATAATAATGACAAAAAAGGGTCGAAAGTCTAACAATTCGAGCCTAACAAACTTTCTTCTCGATACTACATACATACATACATACATACATATATAGGTATGTATATGTACATCTAATATGTAATTTCGAAAGAGACTTTTTAAGTATTCTTGGTTCGTAAATCCATGACGTCATCGAAAAAATGAATATTTAAATGAATTTAATAAAATGTTTACTGTTAGATTGGCCGTGTTTAAGTGGTTAATATTACAAATACCGAGCGAAGCCGGGTAAAAACACTAGTATACATATTATATAATATGATGTAATACAAAAGCAATTCCATTCATTTTATAAATCCTCTTAATAAAAGTATATTACACGTCGGTGACCCTAATTAAGGATTAACCCCACCCGCACTGCAGTACCGCACACTTAGATAAGATGGCTTTTTGTTCTAGTTTTTTTTTATAATATAATAATTAAAACGAGAAGATTTGTGTCATCATTAATGTCTTAATAAAAGCCAGATTAACGTAATAGAAGCCAATTTTGGGATTAAAATATTTGCAAAATTATCATTTTAATGACTAGGTTTCATGTTTTCGTTTGAAGTATGGCATTTTCTTTTTATATATGTAGTCTCTATTTTTACATAACTTATATTTTATACGAACATCCAAGTACACGAAAAATATTATACAAGTAAACATAACATGTAAATATTTAGCAGAAAATTATTGAAATTTAAAATTTATCATCACTGATTTCATTTCATAACAGTTAAAAAAAATCTGTATTTATAAAAAATCGATGTTTGTCCGTTTGTCTATTATCACGTATTATTGTGATTATTGGTCACAAAGCGCTCGCCCAAAAGTCACTAAAATCTCTGTAACGTAACATCTGGCAGCCGAAAAGTCCATCATACTAACGAAAACTCGAGTGCCAAATATTCCGTATTCGCGATTTTCATGGCAAAAATTGTCTTTTGGGCGATCGTGATGTGACTAATAATCCAATTATCATGCGTTCCTATACCATTCAACCGATTACGATGACACTTACAAGAGTTATTGTGTGTATGTCCGCGATGGTTTCTGTAAAAAAAAATCGCCCAAAAACGGTAACGGAAACGGGAAAAATGGGAATGAGTTTCATTGCAACGCAATAATTTCATATGTTTTCACGTCTCCACCTGCGTTTTTAGGGTAAAATAAACAACCAATTGATTAATTTCAATTGTGTTCGCTGCCTGCGTTTTTCCGACAAATGGGAACGGGGACAGGAATGGGAATTGCATGCGTTCTTGTGGCATTGCAACGCATGCCGGGTTCAGCTAGTAAATTTATATAATAGATCTTCAAAATGAAATTTATTTCACACAGATTTTACCGAAACAAATCTATTAATAATTATTTTTCTCAAAAATTAACTTTTTTGTGTAATTTCTTAAAAAATTCAAATATTTGTAGATACAAAATAAAACCAACAAAAGCTTCATTAAAAATATACTATCTGAAACTTTTCTTTAATAAAAAAATCCTATCCAAACATGTTCCATTCCATAAATTTAAAACACTGAAAACCCGGATGAATATATTTAAATATTTAAAACATACATTTTCATAATTGCAAAAAAAATTCAGCACCGTATAAAAGCAAAACAACAAAGACATGTACAATGATACCAAAAATATCACTATTTAGAAAGTTTAAGGTGCGCTATTTAAACCTTTTGCGTCCTACGTAGAGTTAGAGCACACCCATAAACTATTAGACATATATGTATATATGAACATATGTACATATGTAGTACACTTAACCGAAATCAATCCAAAAGTTAATCAACCACTCACACTTACTTCAACACCCTCTCAAGATCCGGACATGATAATTACGCAGACCCAAATACGAGCCAGGCAGCAATTTTCACAGCGCATCATCAATCATCGAAACACCTAATTGACACGACGCGAGGACAAGGCGACGAACGTCACGATTTCGATTCAAACTTGACCGCTACATCAAAACACGATCTCCGGTCTTCTTTCAAAAGAGACTCGTGATTTTGTTCCATCTGACGTGACGAAGGAGGGGAGGAGGGACCACCAACGATGGTCATCCCAATCTAACCAAAGTCACGCGATCAGAACAAACGGAAGAACCGCAGATAGTGGCAAAGCACCCACGGGCGAAGTAAACAAATACAAAAAACCTAGATATAGAAATCAGCGGCTCCCAAACTTTTTTGAATCGCAAGTTTTTTGGTAGCATATTTCCAAAAAAATTGCCGCTAAGCCCCCAAACATCCCCATATCGCCTTCCTAACTGCGCTAATTAATGGAGCGAGTACATATATAAACTTGGCAAAACATTGTTAAGTGACATACATATGTAAATATGTAGAACTGAATTCAGCCCGAAATCTTGGAGAAATGTGTAAGTGGCAATGATTAATAATATTCCTTTTCTTTTGGTTAACTTTCCATTATTACGCCTTAAAGTGGAAGAGGGACTGCCGGTCGTGTGACGCAGTGCAACTGGTCACATCACTAGTAATGAGCTGATAACAGCTATACAAAGCTAAAGCTAACTGCCCGTAGCTCTCTATTTCTGCATATAATACAATACATTAAAGTGAGTAAACAGTCAAAATCAAGATCGGATAAAATTTGAAATTTATTTATTTTATTTTATTTTATTGTTACAAATCAATATACACTCGCCATTACAGATTTGCTCCAATACGACGGGTGTACGTTAACGAAATACAGAATACATAAACAATCAGAAATACAGTAATACATACATATACAATCAGAATATATAGCATATAACAATTAATCAGAAATAATAATCATAGAGACATCTATGAATTATTTTTAGATTTTTTTTGTATACAATTTTTATACATATAATAAATACGAAATTATAGAGATGTCTATAGATGAACCTATAGATTTCAGATTACTGTGTATAATTATTACAAATTATACACAGGCAGATTTTTGTGACAGCAGGATTAGATCTAATACCAATTTTCAGGAACCGTTTCAGCAATGATCAGATAAAATTGGCAAACTCTGATAGAGAAACGATCGATTTGGAGTCACAAAACCCCCAAATCTAACCAGCAGTGGCGAGGACTCGAACCTTTGACCTCAGTGGTGCTAAATATATACGCTACCACTAAGCCAAACTGCTGGCTGAAATAAACAAATAGGTGAGGTAACCAGTGGTGTAGTCGGGCCAGGTCGGGACAGGTCGCCGCCCTGGCACTTAATTGTTTTATGAGTAAAATTAAAAAATATTTTGGCTAATATCAATAACACTTGAGACGATAAGAATAAGAAGCGAATTAATCGAAGTCTTTAAAATATTAAATAATAATCATAATTGTCCTATGTCCAAACTCATTACGTTCAATGAAAACGCTTATCTCAGAGGATAAATAATCGAATAAATGGATCAGAGATTCCTTTTTTTTCAAACTTAAAAGACGTTTTGATGAAATTTATGGGCTTTTTTATCTAAAAACACCCAAAACTTCGAAAGAAAATATTATTTAAACTATTAACCATACGCACTTCAGAGGATAGATAAAATATGGGAACTCAGCATAAATAAATAGTCATCTCTAAATTCACATGTTAAAATTTCATAGTTTTTTGACATACATATATGGTTTTGGCATTGCTAAAAGCAAATGTTGCTGTTAAACACACACAAAAACAAGATTGAAAAATCAAAGATGTTGAAGAGGATGTATGGAAGGAAGTTTTTATAAAATATAAAAAAAACATCATGATTTCAACAAGAATATTTGTTAATTAGCCTTTAATTTATTTTCTAAATATTTGAACTACCAATATTACAATACATATTTGATTTTATTATTGAAAAAAGAGAGGGGGGGGGGAATCAAAAAAATTAAACACCGTCCTGGTTCCTTTTTATGTAGCACTACACCAGTGGAGGTAACCCATACAGCGTTTGGAAAAAACGACGATGGCAACGGTTTCCCGCTATTATTATTAATATATATTTCGCGTACTCTCGGTTGGGAATCGCAGTGGCACATAGACATAGAGTAACCATAAAAAGCATCAGTCGCCTCTGGGTTTTAAAACGGTGGTGGAGACGAGGCGACCGACCGGCGCTAATACGCGAACACAAAAGCCGACAAAAAAGCCAGCTTATCGGGACAAAAGGACGGCGGGAAACCTGTAAAGTAGCGGTCGCTGGCAACCACCGTGTTTCCAAATCCATTTACGGATACGAGAACAATCGGAATTATACATACATATGTGTCCTCGGGCTATACATACATATATCACGTGGTGGGTCTCTTCGATGTCTACCATCTACATACATATGTAACTTCTGCATACAAATAGTTTTGGCAGCCACTACATACAGTAGTAGACTCCTAGCCGCGAGTTGTGACGGTTATGACAGCCGATAAATGACTCTGTCTTTTCGAGGCTGCTTATTAGCTTTGATGGGCATTTAAAAAATCACAGTGTGGAAGCCGACTCCATTCCGATGTAATCGAATCGCGCGCGACTTTGACATTCCATCGTTGTCGGTCGTTGGGTGTGTGATGTACGACGTGAGATCGATTCGTCTAATAAAGATCATTGGGAAACACTTCAGAATAGATACGTATCAAATATACAGCATCGATATTTCGAATTGAATTTAGAATGAGGATTAAAAACATCCACTCTACCGTCTCTACCCACTGACTGGTCTAGTACATACATACGTACCTACATACCTCTTACTACGTTTTGATACTCTATCCAAAAATTCGAATATTCTGCAATTGTACAATTCGGAATATTTAAATTTTATACCTTGGCCGCCTACTCTACAATTGCATAAATAACTTTTATCTAATAGATTCTTATTGTATCTATGAGAAAAGGGCGACTGGTTTTTATATACAAAAATAAAAGCAATATTTTTTCACCTTTTGACATAAAATTACTAATTACAGTCGGCTTGTTTCATGCGTAAAAAATGGAAGTTATATAACATGTTATTCATCCAAAAAGGAGCAAGAAATTGACACGTTAATCGATGTGTATGTATGCGAAAAATATTTTTTTCAAATTAATTTGACACAACCTTAGAGTCACGATGTCAACTATTTATTACTTCTACAAAGCGTCAAAATTGCACCAAAATAACCCCTCCCCCCCTCTCCACCCACTTATTGGCCGTTTGGTGGTATTTTGGAATCAGGCATCGTGGGTAATTCACGTGAAAGCTACTTATACACCTTTATAAATCACCTTGGTTTCGGCTCCTGACTAGTCAAAATCATACAGTGGAAGTAACCTAATTTATATCGACTTGAACGCACCCTCCTATACAAAACTCGATACGATTACATCTAAAGAACTCCTAAAATTAGTATCGCCCTACATAACGCCATCCTTTTACTTACTTACATATGTTTACATTTATATAGTCAAGATTTAATTTTAAAAATTATGACTTATTATTACATCTAATCTATATTTGCTTGGACTCAAACGACACCAAAGATTATATCATATCTGACAATTTCGAATTCTTTTGAGCACTTTAAATAGCATCCGCAGATAGGGAAAAGTCCGTATCTATGTAAAACAGCAATCTTGCAATTTGCCTGGCGCCATATAATAGTGGCGCCTTGTCTTTTGTCCGCACATTTCATTAACGATTTCCAAGGACCACAACTAATGTCAAAATATTTCATTTACATAAACAAGCACAATTCAAACAATTTTTTTCAAACGCATTTACAGTATGTTTTGGAATTTGTGGCTAAACAAAAATATCATCTGTGGACACCCCCGTATGTATGTATGTATGTACATGGAAAAAATTAAAAAAAAAAAGACACTAAAAGAATGTTAAGCTAGCGATAAGCGGATCGTCGACTGCCGCATCTAAAAGCTACCACTCAAAACGGATGACACGAACGCAAAACGAATAATCAAAAAAAAAAAAATGTAATGACAGTCAAAAAGCCCAATTAGTGGCTGTGCATGTGCAAGCGGTCGTCAGTAAAGCCCTAGCAATTCTGAGAGCTTTGGAGCGAAAGCTCTAAAGTACCCGTTCATCATGTGACGCCATTCACGCGGCAATTAACTTTATTCGCGAAAGAATAAATTATCGAAAAACAAAATATATACCTATACATACAAGACAAAATTTGCGACGCGGGAAAGTTTCAATCGGTCGAATTATATGACCTTTCATGTGGTTTACCACAGTTAGAAAGTCAAATGATGCGTTCGTTTTTACACTGCGGTTGATCCTCTTTTTTATTTAGTACTTTAATTTTAACATGACACACTTCCTCTGTCTATATGTATATATGTATATATACATATCTATAGCAAATTGTTTCAAATACTCTTTTTAGAATGATTCAATACATACATATGTACATAATAAGAGTATAGCATAATACATATACAGTTTAAAATAGAATGTCAACTGTTACACAAGGGAGTACAAGAGGTCAACGTGGGGGAAACATGTGAGATTAGGAACGTGTAGACCTACAAAGAGTGGATTCCGATATATGTATGTATGTATATATGTGCATATCTCAGACAGAAAGTACGTGCTATTATTATTGGGTAACATAATATAATTTATTTTATTTTTATTTCAATCAAACATGTACACTCGCCCTTACAGATCGCTCCAAAGCGACGAGTGTACTAATACAAATACAATACAATAATGCAAACAATACAAGCATTTATTACAATGCGAATTCATATAGACACATCATCTACAGTGACATCTATGGGGACATTTTTGCAGCATTTTATTATAGAAATTGGCGAACCTCAATACGCTGAAAAACTTGAGAATCGCAAGAGAGATAGTAAGGGAGATGCTAATTTACAGGAACCGTTTCAATGAAAATCAGAAAAATTGACAAAACGATCGACCTGGAGTCACAAACCAAGGTCTGGCCAACAGCTACTAGCGGGAATCGAACCGTGACCACTCTACTTGAAAGCAACATATGATAACCACTAGTCCACGCTGCTGGTTATAATATGCAAGTTAGGAAAACTAAGAGTATTATACACAAGAAATCAATTTACCGTGTGCAAAAATATAATATGGACCAACTCACTGGTAAATCTGTACACTCACTAAATAAGTATTTAACAGTTAAACCTAAAATTTACCGATTTCCGGTCGGATGAATATTCGGATGAATACCAATAGTCAATTTTCATCCGAATAATTCAGCGGAAAAGTTTTGAAGTTAACTAAAACATCCAAATTCAATTCCCTATTTTTTAATTTTACTATGTTATTATTATTGATACAACTTTGGTAATAATAAAAATTACAGATATCACTCAATTTACATAATATTATGCAATACACAATTAACACGACCATAAACTATATCGACAACTAATGTATTACATTTTAGATCTACATAATTGATACATTTCAATCTAGATTCTTATCAATAGCAATCAAACAGAGTGAGCGAACATTCATATTACAAACTCGATATGTACATATCGAGGGGTTCCAAAAAACCGCCCGAAACAAAAAGCTGGTTTTCGTTTTTTTTCACAAATAAAAAGGCGTTTGGCTGGCTTTCACCAGTTTCGGAAAATTAAGATAGATTTTTATAAATTAAATTCAGTTGTAAACATTATGAACTTTCATAAGATCATTATTATATATTATTTTTACAAATAATACAATTTGTATTATATGTAAATATATCACAGCCGTAAAATGGCAGATCCTAAGTACGCACAAATAATAAAATGATTTAAATAATAAAGAATATATCATTAAAAAAATAATGTTTTACCTAGCAGAAAAACTATAATTGTGGAATAGTGAATAGATATTAAGAACACTACTGTGAGGCGCACTCAACGTTGAAATATTTCCATCTTTCAAAGCTATTTTTAAGCATCTGCTTTAGCTTAAAAATCTAAACACTCAAACCGTTGCAAATATCGTAAACGAATTCACTAAGAAATGGCATATCGGAAACACTTTAAAACCATAATAAAAAAGTAGGTTTGTGGCCTCAAAATTTAAAGGGCTTCCAATTCCTTCGAAGAAAAATCAATCATAATTCCCATGCATTTTTCCATAAAGCATTTTAGTTTACGACTGCTTTTTTTTGTTATCAAGTACAAGGTTTTGCGATAATAATGTTTTCTATACTTTTATACCTGAACTTGTGTACGTCATTGAAACTACTTTCAATAATATTTTATTGGTTATGACTTGGTCTTCGTCCATTACTAAATCTCAAAGAAACCGCTAAGTGCTGTACCTTTTTTTGTTGTTCAAATAAATATATGCCTATTACCTAAGAGAGTTTAATTAGGGGTGACCGTCACCGCACTGACCATGCATACCATGCATATGTATGCATACCATGCATACATATGAAAAACAGTTAGTATATATATATACATATGTATATCAGAGGCGTGCGGTAAAACTCTCTCTCCCCCCGTCGTACATCCTCACTTAATTTGTGCGAGCAGGATACAAGAGGAGCAAGAGGAACAGGCTTTTCTTCCCGTATCCTGAGAGCGCACATTAAACAAGGCTGTATGACAAAAAGAGAGATAATTTCACCGCATGCCACTGATATATATTATATATACATAGTACCGTTTACCATGCACCCTTTTTTCGACATAAGATCTTTCGATTTTCGATCTTTGCCTTCCGATATTTGCTTTTCCGATCTTTTGACTTTCGGTGCCATGGAGTAGACCCAAAGTTTCATAGAAATTTGAAATTCATAATTGTTAGTTCTGAGAAAAAAAACATCAATTAAAGAAGACCTTAAAACCCCGATTGATCTGGCCAAAAAAGCCCGTCTTTCGGTTTTTTGAAAAATGTGTCAAAAAGCTGGTTTTTCGGTTTCGGTTTAAGCCGGCTTGGAAGCCCTATCGTACCTTAATTCAACACTCGCGTTAATATTTTTTCGAACATATGTATAGTTATATAAGCCAACCTTTAAAATCAAATACGCCACTGTGAGAAGACATGATAGAAGTGCATAACGATGAAAGTGGACGTTTAACCTAGATGAGCCGGCGGTTGACAGTTAACCGCGAGTGTTTCGGTCACGTGCAACCAACCTCGATCTCGTTCAAAGTGGTCAAGTATGTAGAAGAAGAGGAATATTTTCATTGCAAATGCATACATACACGATGGCCGCTATAATAACGTATGCCAGTTTTCCGTCCAATCACGACCGTAATAAATAATTGGCGGTTATCGGAGACTGATGCTCGGTCGCATCGTCTGCGGATAATTAACGGTAGCTCGGTAATGAGGCGAGAAATCGAAGCAGGAAGCTGTTGCAGAAGATGCGCTAAGATGATGGAGCCGGTGAAATTGGATGACGATCATTACCGGCACCGGATGCTGACGGCCTTATCGGTTTTATTGCAGTAGCTGCTGCGGAGATAGTTGAATGGAAAAAAAATTCAACTTTCATACTACATGCTTACGTGCGAACAATTTATTATAAGCTTTTAATGATCGGAACTTGAACAAAGTCACGGAGAGGTATTGATTATGAAAAATCATGCTATTTTCAAACTTGTTGGCAAATTGCACTTATGTACATAGTTGTGAAAAAAATCCTACACACATTTATTATTTGTTTTATTTTTACCAAAGTATATACTATGGATAGATTTCTACATATAGTTATTATAATAGAAATAAGAACAATTTAGTTGGAGCTAAAGTAAGGAAAAAAGGAAGACAGTTGGTGGTTTTTTTCACAGGGGTGTGCTCATGTACAATGCCCTAACTAAGTGCGTCAGGATTTGAAAGACCATGGATGCATTCTTGCGAGGTGCGAGGACACACCTCTGTGAAGGACAGTGCATATAAATGTATATATATAAAATAAATTTTAAGAGTTAAGTAATTATTTTTCAGTTGGCTAGATAGCTAAAATTATATAAATAAATAAATATAACAATGACAGGTTCCACCAAACCGACACATTAAAGTAAAGTGTACGTATTTATTTAACTGGCATAAACATACATATTTTTTATTACATTTTATACCAGGAAGGCCTTACAGGTAAACCCCAATGCACCTGCCTGGCCAATTACAAACAATGCCGCATTTTTTATATTACTCAAGTCACTGAATTGCGAGACACTGAAAAATCGCAAATTAACGAGGAATCTATGAACTGTACATAAATTCTATTGTACATTAATCACACTCAAACAGTGGTGACATAGTAGGTAGGAAGGTTTTTAGCCAATTTTAATCGGGAACCGTTTCAACAATGAAATCGGAGAAAATTGGCAAACTCTGATAGGAAACGATTGACCTGGAGTCACAAATATCCAGGTCTAACCAGCAGCACTACAGATATACTCAAAAAAAAAAATATTTTCAATCGAGGTCAGCTCATGGGATCGAACCCGGTGTTAGGCAGAAGCTTAACGACCGAGCTATGTATGCTGCTGCCTAATATTGAATGTATTTATATACATAAAGTGAAATCATATTTAGATTATTTAATCATATTTAACCTGCACAATAGACTAGTGGTTAGCATATGATGCCTTGAATAAAGTGGTCACGGGTTCAAATCCTACTGGTTTCTGCTGGTCAGACCTTGGATTTGTGATTCCAGGTCGATCGTTTCCTATCAGAGTTTGCCAATTTTTCCTAATATTCATTGTAACGGTTCCAACAAATTGGCAACCTTACCCATGTCGCAAATCCCGAGTTTTCATTAAAGCACTTGTTAGGCCTTCCTGGTATAAATAAAAAAAAAGAGATGATTGCGCTAATAATGGATAGGTGTGTCACGTCAATTTCTACGGCAACTAATATAATTCAAAGGTTTAAAAAAATGTTTCTCATACATAAATACATATGAAAATTAGGATACATACTTTTTATAAAGTATCAAGTTTATTTTTGACCTCATTTTGACAAATCAGGACATTTTCTACAAATGCGAAAGTTAAATTGAAAGCTTATTGCGAGACGACACATTCGTTTTTCACTAGATTTTCCCATTTAAAATAAAGTGGCGCGCGTTACATTTGACTTGTCCAAACGCTGGGGGATTTCCCGACCCTATTCTAAAGGATTTATTTGTGTTTGCCAGTTTTTGTTTTTTTTTTTTTTTTTTTTGAAAGCGTTCTTGTGTAATTTTACGACGCGATAAATAAGGGATGAGGTCTTCATCTCCCCTCACCTCACCCCCCCGCCCCACCTCCCCCCTCTCGTGTTCGCAGGCTTTCACGGCGGTTTGACTGGACGCTTTTCCGAAACGTTCAAACATAAAGAGAGAGCGTCTATTCGAGACAAAAAGTTGAAAATACGTCGCCGCAATTTGGTTTCCATCTTTTTTACAAATGCAAATACGCACGTATATATATTTGTCTACGAGTATAATATGTAAGTATGTATGTATGTAGTACGTCTGTAGAGAAGAGACACCCCGTCGTTAAATTATCATAAAAGTGAAATTATCTTCTCGTAAGCGTCGTGCGTGATAAAAAGCATCGGAGAAAGATGTAAATTTTCTTTTATTGTCGTACATATTACATACTTTACACGGATCGTAAATTTCAGAATTATTTTTATATATATATGTACATACATACATATTATGTACAAACGTACACACATACATATACATATACGTTAATATGTACACTTTCAAGAAGCCGAAAGTTAATTTGCATTACGAGTGTTCGTGTGCACGTGAAACGTACGAGCAATATGCTGAAAGACTTCATATTCGATTCAATTTGAAACGTGTAAGCATCCATAAGGGGAGAGAGAAAATTGAATTAAAAAAGAAAAAAACTCGAAAGAAAATTGGAAAATCTACTTAGCTCGCTCGTGTCGACAAAAAGCAGACCTCGTTTACTCGTTCAGATCAATGTCTTCCTGTGTGTATATGCACACATTTTATATATATACAATTCTACACACATGTTGAATAGATACAGTTGACGCATAACATACATTTTATTTTTATTTTTACATAGATATACATATACCAGGAAAGCTCGAGAGGAAGACCCCAATGCACCCTCCTGGACAATTAATTACAAACAATGCAGCATTTTATTATTACATAAATCTCTGTATTTCCCAGAAGCTGAAGAACACGAAATAACAATTTATTACAGAATGTATCCATTGAGACATCAATGGATTTAGATTTTGTACATAATTTTTACAAATTACACACACAATAAATACAGTATAGCGGATCGAACCCACCGATCACTTGGTGCTAAACAAACACGCTACCATGCAGCCATACGGCTGGCTACATATACATATATGTATACATCAATTAAAAATAAATTGATTGTTAAATCATATTCCATTCATAGCTACGAAACGACACATCGTGTATCAACACGTGCACAAATTTCATTAGTGCACGAAACTGACTAATTTCGCATTAAAATCCAGTCAATGTCACCAATTTGACCGCGGGGCACATGTCCGATGCACCTGCACTCGTTAGCGGCAAAATGCATTTCCAAAGTACATACATACACACACGACCGAGCCGAAATTAGCGAAACGGTTAAATTTGAACCAGTCACCGTGAGATTAAACGATCGAATTTTTCGTTGCGTCGCATTAAAATAATAATAATACGAAATCCTTATTTATGCGACAAATATTTCATTATACGCGACGGATCAGGTGTGTCGACGAATAACGAGTTTGTTGGGAATTTCGAGAGCGCGTAATGCGATGTTGACGTTTCGGATGATCGAAAACATCCATCTGTTTGAAGTAATCTGAAAAATTATGCAAAAACGGCATACTCTCGATTGTTCGGGTGCAAATTATCCGTGCGTGAATTCAATGTTTTTAAATGCATACAATAAATGTTGAATGCTATGTATCATAAATTTTATCTCTATCAAGCCATGAATCTAGGAGTTATTTCATCAATTATGGTAATGTAACATATACATATGTATGTACATACATATATCTATATTTGTATATAGGTATGTAATAAATGGAGTAACTTAATTTTGTTCCAAAGTAAAGCCAGTATCACTCAATAAAATGTGGAGGAAACATTTTCAAGGCATTGAAAAGGATACATTGGATTGAAACAAACCACATGAAAGTAAAACTAATATAAATTGATGAAAAGTTCACAATAATCTTAAAATGTTTGCTAAGAAATCATCTAGAAGTGGTTAGATAGTTAAGTAAACTATGATCTCGAAATACACACATACAACTGAAGAAGAAATTTTCAATTGCATTGATCACAACTCGACAATCATTTCTTTTGGCAATTTATTAAATTCAACCGTTAATCTACAATTAGGAAAATTTCTAATGACAGATGAAAATCGTCAAAGAAAATATTTTTTTTAAAATAAAAATACATGTAAGCATGTAAACTTGTTATCTGCATTTATCCACTCACCCGATTCCTCGTCATTAGCCCGAATAATCATGAGTACACTGCATTTTTTTAAACGAACATTTCGTTCGAAGCGACGAAAAAAAAACCTATTCGAACGGTATATTTGTAATTAATATACGAGTGAAAATTCGCACGAACGAGCCGAACGTACGTCGCGAAATAAATCGTAAAAAATTTCCCATGAGCCGGTCACATTTAATTAACCTTGTCGTGTATTTTTTTTAATTAATCAAAATGAAAAATACACTTTAAGACGCGGGCGATGTTATGTATGGAGATCGACGTGTCACTAACGATCCCAAATGCTCTCCATAATTATAATAAACTGGTCGACAATTAACATTTGGACGGCTGTCGACGCGCGTGTCATGATTCATGAATATCGGGGCCGATTAAAAGAAAATTACTTTGACAAATTTAACAAGTGGCAATAGATTACGAGTTACTTGCAATTTACAAGATTCGTGCGTAAAAAGCGCACACAACAAAAACGAGGGTCGCACATTAATTGAAAGCGCCAAGTGTTTGTTTGTTTGTGCCTAACGTGCCATTGTGAAAAATTATGAAACAATTTCTCAATTTTCCGGTCACGCGACACATTTCCCGTTAAATTACAATACAATCGATCGAACCTTAACACGATCATTTATGAATTTTTTACATTAAAATAATAAAAAAAATACTTTCATATTGTCGTGTTTCTTACGACAACGTACAACGAAATCGAGTTCATGAACCGAAAGTACGAAGTTGAATCGAAAAATTAATTCAGATATCTCGACAGGTATTCGCTATTCTTATGTAGGCTGTATTTTATCCGATTTAATCAGACTAAATTTTATAAAATTTTCGATCGAAAATCTATATACATACATACATATTTAGTTCCGACGGCTTTTACAATATTCAATTTTCTATAATACTATCAAATTCATTGTAAATTTAATGAGACATTAAACATTAATTTAATTAAACATTAAACATTAAACATTTAATTTTTTATTGTAAATTTAACAGTTTCATACAAAATCATCATATTTTGTCATATCATAAACCGCATATTATTGTTTTTATTACTTTTTCCATTGATATTGTTTTTTTTTATTATTATTTTTTATATTATATGATTTACCGGAATGGGTTTTTACATTTACAAATAAATATAATATGTAATTATAATTCCAATTCAATAAAAATCAATGAGCTTTCCTTCAATTATTTCCGTCCCTTATAATATCAAAAAATACCGTTTCCAAGATTGTAAACAGGTTTTTGAGCTCTTCTTTTATGTTTATGCTGTACATTAGCATTAGAATAATATAATACTATGATTACTAACGATATTAAATAAAAATTGTAAAATAGAAAATGATCAGTATAGCGGTAGCTATTAAAATAGATATAAGATGTACTGTGAACATAATTAAGTAATAATAAAAAGCATTTAAAAATAAAAAAAAAACCCTTTCCAAGACACTCCTGCGAAAATTACACCGAAAATCATTTATCACAGTGAAACAGCAAGCTCGAAAATTGAGTAAGAATAATTACTATTAAATAAAAATGAAACGTCATAAATTGTGACACAATTACAACGCGACAACAATTAAATTAAATTAAGACGAAACGTGCAAAGTTATTCAAAACTTTTAATCGCTCGCAGCCGGAATGAATTACGAAGATTTTCCGTTGATTATTTTTTTTCCCCGGCTATCCATTACATCCATTCGAATTTACATATTACGATCTAAATAAATATAAAACAAAAAAAATAGAAACAGCAACACAAGACTAAAACCTGTTCACCTGCATTAAAACAGTGAGCTACCAATTTTTACTAGAAATTAATTTCCACATACAAACATATCCATATTATCAGTGGTGTAGTCGGGCCAGGTCGCCGCCCTGGCACTTCGATTGATATGAAATTTGTTTTTCGAGTACAATTTAAAAAAATGTTTTGGGTAATATGTCATATAACATTTTGTATACCAAATATTGTGAGCAGACTCTCGTTCTAACATTTGGTGACCACAACCGAATAGTAATCTGAACATATTCAAAGCTTAAAAGACAACTTAAAAAACGGTTAGATAAAATTCATAGGCTTTTTTTATTTAAAACCACCCAAAACTTAGAAAGAAAACATTTTTTGACCATACGTACATACTTGAGAATAGATAAAATAAGAGAACTTAGCTTAAATATATAGCCATCTCTAAATTCACATGTTAAAATTTGATTTTTTGACATACACACATGCTTATATGTATATACATATGTACATATATGGCTTTAGCATTGCTAAAAATCAAATGTTGCTGTTGAAACACAAACACGGGTTTGCAAAATCAAAGATTTTGAAGAGGATGCAGTTTGGATGTCTTATAAAATATAAAAAAAACATAATATTTTCATCAAGAATATTTGTTAATTAGCATTTGATTTTTTTTATAAATACATTTTTTTTATAAACTAGAATATGCTTTTAAAATATGGAATCCTCATTTTAAAAAGGATTGAACATGTATTGCAAGGGTTCAAAGGAGAATTACAAAGATTCCTTCTGAACTTAAATCACTTTCTTATAACGAAAGATTGAAAAGAATGAATCTCACTACATTGGAGACGAGAAGAACTAGAGGTGACTTAATCGAAGTCTATAAAATACTTAATAATCACTATAATTGTCATATGTCTAATCTCATGTCACAGACGTCACTCGCTTAGACTCCAAAAAGAAACATGTAATAAATACTTTGTAACATGTAATGTACTTTGGTCCCTCGGAATCCGAGGAAATTTATTTCGTTGGATCTCTTCGTATATACTAAATCGTCACCAAATCATAATTCTCAATGGTTTTAGATCATCACTTAGACATATTCCTTCCGGTGTCCCACAAGGGTCGCATTTAGGTCCCTTATTCTTTTTACTCTATATTAATGATATCTCATACATCTTCAAACATTCCTTTATACTTCTTTACGCTGATGATTTAAAAATTTACAAACCTATATACACCATAGACGATTGTCATAAGATACAAGAAGATCTAGATAGATTCTCTATATATTGTTTAAATAATGATCTTTTTATTAATCTAGAAAAATGCTCTATTTTAAATTTCACTAGAAATAAGTCAATTATTACTAATCAATATCAATTAAATCATTCAATCCTTAACACGTCATCTTCTATTAAGGATCTTGGTGTAATACTCAATGATAAACTAGATTTCTCTGAACATATTTCTTTTATTACCAACAAAGCATTTAAATCTCTTGGATTCCTACTCCGCTCAACAAAACCCTTTAATGATCCTTACGTACTAAAATTACTTTATTTTTCCTTTGTAAGGTCTCACCTTGAATTTGCCTCAATTATCTGGTCACCTTTTTATTTATCCCATATTAATTGTATTGAGAAAGTTCAACTTAAATTTATTAAATCCTTACGCTACCTTTTTCCTACCTATACCCATTCTACTGTTTCCGACATTTTAAAAATCCTTTCTTTTAACAATCTTTCTGTCAGGCGACGACATTCTGATGCTATATTCTTCTTTAAGCTCATAAATGGTTTCCTTGATTGTTCTGATTTACTGAA
Organism: Arctopsyche grandis; assembly: GCF_051622035.1. Taxonomy (NCBI): domain Eukaryota; kingdom Metazoa; phylum Arthropoda; class Insecta; order Trichoptera; family Hydropsychidae; genus Arctopsyche; species Arctopsyche grandis. Next base: position 32,155,896 of record NC_135362.1, read on the forward strand.
TAAGGTTAATTTCAGAATCCCAGTTCGATACCCTAGACGCGTTGCACTCTTTTCACTTGATCCTTTCAATACTAATTCCCAAAAATATTTTTATCTGCAGCGCGTTTATCGTATGTTTAACGGAGAGCTGAATGAGGTTGATCTGTTTGGTATTTCCCTACATCAATTCAGGTCTAACATCAAGAGAATCTTGACCGATTGATTCATTTTTTCTTCTATTCTATTTTTCCAATATTTCCATTATTTTTATACTTTAGTTTAGTTATGTAATGTGCTATTTAATCATATTATAGCTTTCATTCCTTTCCATTTCATTTGTTTATTTTGTATTTACCTTTTTCATTTGTTTTTTATATTTGTAAATTTCAATTTCTTCTTATATTCTATCTTATAACCTTTTCCAATTATTTTAATACTATAGTTTAATTATGCAATGTACTACATATTTTGTCATGCCTTTATTCTTTACTTTTTAATTTGTTTTCCTTATATTTATCTTTTTCATTTTTGTAAAAATCTATTATTGGACTCGGGTGTTACATATATTATTTATTTACTTTTTGTGTTTTTTATACCTATCTCTGTACATCCTGTCTGTTGATTTTTCAATTAATAAAATAAAATAAAATAAAATAAAATAAAATTGATCAGAGATTCCTTCTTTTCAAACAGAGTGGTTTCAGTTTGGAATAGTCTTCCCAATGATATGGTAACCTCCGATAACGTTAATATTTTTAAGAATAAGCTTGATATTTTTCTTAAAACTAAAGAATTTCTGTAGTTCTTCTTTCCCAAAATCGTATTTCTGTTTACTTTTTTTGCTCTCTTAATTTTATTTTAATATTGTTTTTTTTAATGTATTTTATTTTTCTCATTTAATTTGCAAATATGTATAATTTGTTAAAATATGTTTGATCAAACCCCTTGGGTCTATCGGCTTTGTCACCTCCCCCAAGTATATTAAATAAATAAATAAAAAAAATATATTGTATATGAACTACAAATATTAGGATACATATCGAAAAAAACGGGGAGGGGGGGGGGTCGTAAAAATTAAACCGCCCTTTTTCTTTTTTATTTAGCACTACACCACTGCATATTATATTATACGTATACAGTATGAACCGTAAAAATCGACTCGAACAACAAATAATTTCACTCGCGCAAAAGCGACGGAGCAATTAGACCTCTCTTTTATTTATTTATATAACATCTCAAGAAGCTATCGAAGCGAAAAAACGCATTATGTAGAGATGAGGCACATACTTCACAAAAGCCAGATAATCCACTTTCACCGAGTCATCGTCACCTTACGACCTTTAAGCTCCCACGATTCGCCAAGGCAGGCGAGCTCGCCGTCTCCGGCCGGTAGAGTGTTAACGACGAAAGAAGAAAATCATAAAAAGGGATTCCTTTGCGCAATCGGCGGAGCGTGATAATAAGATGGCACACAGACACAAAGCACTATATATATGTACTAGGGTTTGAAATATCCACCTGTACGGCTTTAATCAAAAATAATTATACCGTGAGAACGTGCACTAAAAGATGGCAGAAGAATTCGACCGGATGCGGAAGGTGCAACGAACTCGACCTTGCGCTTGAACCGATCAATTAGCATCGCGTTCAATATCATCAGATTAATCGCTTATTTATTAAACAATGCATAATTTAAATCTTATACAAGAGAGAGCCAAAGAAAATTTCACCTACGTGTAATGTTTGTAATAAAGTGACCAGTAGAGAACGATTTTTTTTCAGCACTAAACAAAAGACGTCAACTTTCGTTGTAAGAATGTTCTTTTATTTCGGCTCATTTTAAATTAAGTTTCGAATTCAAAAATGATTTAATGAATACGTGTATCGATTTAGAACGATTTAATGAAGCTATAACTCGATCTATGAATAGCTCGAATCAAAAATTCCATCTTGCATTATATCATCGTTGCTATGGAAAAATTATTACTACACCAAATCGAAAAATTTATTTTAAATATTTCAACTGTAGTGAAAAGTGGGAGAGAAGTTACAGATAATACGATCCTTTAATCTTTATTTTCAAAAATAGAAAACACATCTACTTTGTATGTATGTAAGTTTCGGTTCGTAAAATCCGTGACGTTAATTTTAACAACATAACAAATGAATATTCAAATAAATTTAAATAAAATGTATACTATATTATATTAGCCATGTTTAAGCGGTATATATTATGTACAAATACCGGGCGAAGCCGGGTAAAGCCATTAGTTTATAATATAGATGACTTAAACGTATTGTTTATTGAGTTTTTGAGGATCTTTTCCTTAACGTTTTCCAAATTTAAATACAATTTTCTATACTGTTTTATTCAAATTTTTCGATTTAGGTCAATAAATTACCATAAGAAACCGTGTTGCGATAATTTCTCAATTTCTTTATCGATATTTTCAAAGCTTGTAAATGTCATTAACGCAAAATTTTCACTCGAGTGTTTCACATACCTTAAGTTGATTAGATAAATCTTTATCTATGTATGTATATTTGCGGAAAAAATTCTCCACACTATAGAAAGAGTGTCACAAATTCATATTTGAAAAGATCAGAAGGATAATGTTGTTTCATTAATGAAATAACTCTTTTTTGACGATTTGACACATACCGGTGCTAAATTGAAGAAAAAGATTTATTACAATGCAAATTTAATCCTTATTTTTTTATATTTAATAACTTTTTCTGTAACTACGACATAAAAATTACAGCGGAAACATTTAATTATAATACCTATAGTCATAAAAGTATGAGGAAAATACAAGAAGATTTCAATCAGACCTGTTGTAAGCGACAATTTTTATACATATACATATACATAAAACTGCAACACAAAAAGGCTATTTTTTTCCATTGCACAACCGTCAAAGTAATCAATATCAAAAATTCAATCATAATAATAATAACCTTTTGGAAGGAACGCCGAAGTGGTCCGATAACTGTAAAAAAATCCTGTTTTATAATAAGCACTGCACCAAACGACACACTGTACGAGCAATCCGAAACAATCAAGTCACTATGCGATTAGAATGTATCAGTTGAGCTGGATAATCTGTCGAAAATTCTTATCAACACTCTGAACGATGATAAATCGAATCGAGTCTATTGTTAGGACGATAGCAATTTTCACAATTTTTTTTTAATTCAACTATGAAGTCATTTAAAATTGTCGAATTTGATTAAACTGAATATATCGACAATGTTTAAATAATAATTGAATAACAAGTTTAGCGCAATAGCACGTTGAATGTCAAGTGATAGTTCTCGACCTCGTCTTTCGCGAATCGAGAACCGCGAACCGCAAAACGCGCACGTACCGTACGGCCCAAAGGCCCGGCGTCGACTGACAGAACACTCGGAAGATTCACACAGCAAAAGCCGTCTGCGCTGGTACTTCCGTTACCCGCACCGAATCGGGTTTTTTTTATTACGAGAAAATAATTAATAAAAGTCGAGCCGCGGCTCACACTCTGTGCCTTTAATGTATGTATCATAGCATAGTGTCGATGAATCGACATCGTAGCTATGTATGTGACAATAATTGTAATAAAATTTATACAATAATATACGATTGTGCAACACATAGGTAGGCCACTTGTTCAGTGCTTCTACGCATAATTATCTATTTATTTATAGCAAATTGCTAATGAATATATAACAAAAGTAACAAATAAAATTATAACTACAAATAACATAATATATGTAATTAACAAAAAAAAAACTATAATTAGTAACTAAAACATCATATATATAAAGACGGTAATCTGTGTGTGTGTGTGTCGGTGCGTATGTGTGTGTGTGTGTGTCCTAACTCTCGCCGAACATAATGAACGAATCGATAAAAATCGATAAATTCATTTTTCGACGAGACGACTTTGTGGCGACTCGAACCGATCACCCCAAATAGCCGGAATATAGGGTCTAAATTGAGCTAATGGTCACGTACATCACGCCAAATCCAATTCTTCATTTCGCCTTTTTTTTTAAACATTAATTGAAATATTCCTTCTCGCCGTATAAAAATACGTAATTTTAATAATTTCATTTAGCGAGGTTTTGAACCATTTATTATGTATTTATTTTCAATTAAATTAAAATTATAATTTAAATTATTTATATTTTGACGATATTCGAGAAAAAAATTGATTTCATTCACCGCGGGCGCCGGGAATCGAACCTCGGACCCTCCGATCCAAACGCAATGTCCTCATGAGCTCGCGTCGCACGCCATATCCTCGCCCAGAATACGTGTTGTAAATACACATCATATGTATATGCACGTAATTTGTTATGTGTAATAATAATATTCAACGTTACGAGGTCAATGACCGTTTGTGTATAATCGGAAAATATTACATTTTGTTAACGATAACTTTAAGAATTGAAAATTATTACAAATAAAGAATTGAAAACTATCTATGAGAGTCTACAAAAATAACGGTTCCGGTTCCGGATTTTTTTTTTTAGTTTTATACGGGTATATAATAATTTTATACCCATGCGATGATATTTCATCGGGCTATTCACTAGTAAAATTATAATGCCAAACATTGCATTTATTAACTTATAAAATTACATCGTCTTCTACAAAGGTATCCATTAACCCCCTTCAAGAAAGCACCAATGTTATTAGCACTTCTGATGCTCTCAGGAAGGGCATTATAGATTTGAACGGGTTTAGTGCATCCGCTCTAAAATCGGCAGATTAACAGAACGGCAGCTTTAAACGTAATTCTCGTTTTCTCGAATGATAGATTGCACATCAGATGACGAGTGACCTTTCGATGTGCACAGATGCAATTTTAGGCCATTTTAGAGCGGATACACCGCATCCATTTGAACACCTCTGTGAAAGACACCTCCTGCAGTTCTTGCTTTCTTAACTCTGCCTATAGTCAATAAAAGTAATTGTCAACGGCATGTTATGGACAGCAAAACTTACAGTAATATTATTAAAGACCTTACATTGAATTAAATTGTAATAATATTATATAGTGAAATAAGAAATAATCAAAAAAATAATAATAATTTCACGTCCTTACAAATTTACCACATATTGCACGAATGCGACAGCATGCTTCTCGTAAGTCTTACGCAACATCGGATCGATTATAAACCAATTTATTTATTTATTATTATTATTATTGATTCATTTAATGTTTGTATTATCTATATATTTATTTATATGGACAATTATTTCCATTGCCTAGAATAAAAATTATTATTAAATATGAGAAAACTTCCTAAAATTATAATGGAAATATTTTAGCTACATACATTGTTAATAACATATCAGCTCTTGATTAATAATATTAAAGAAATGACAGTTATCGCGAAGAGTTTAGCTTATTGGTTTGAGTCCTCGCTAAATTTTCAATTTTAAATTACAGTTATGTAATAATTATATTTAAAGATATGTATTATACATAGAATATAATTTTAAAATTTATATTCATAAAACTTGAATTGAAAAATATACAAATGTACAAAAAGAGAATTTATGTAGTATGAATTTCAAATTCGTGATTAGTTCAACGGTAGCGCGTTCGAGTTATCACTAGGAGGTTCACGGGTTCGAGATCTGACCAGAGAATTTTTTTTCTGGTATTTTTATCGTATATCATATTATGTTTGATTTGAATTCAAATTACCAATGACTGAAGTGTTTCGCCTACATTCTAGGCATAATTTTATGATAAAACCAGTCACGAAATTTTCAGTCAGTTACAGATAATATCGAATTACACAAATGAAAAATACTTTATTTTCTTGCGTTTTTCCGCTTTCAAAAATATTCGAATAACATAACAAATTGCTTAAATGATACCATAACAACAGACACATAATGATAATAAATGTAAATTACGTTTCAACATAAGATCGTTCAATTTAGACAATTCAGAACTTGTTGACTAGCACTATTTTGTCCCAATTGTTATTGGCAATTTTTGATTTGATTTTTGTACTTCCCAGTTATGATTTGTTTGAATACAAGTGATTTGATCGACAATCTATGGTAAATTATAGAAAAATACAGAAGAGTATGTATGTATATGTTCGCTTTTTAAATTGTTAATAGTAGCGTGCATATGTAACAATTTATCAGGTCAGATGACCTTCGACTGAAATAATTATTTTACATCTATTTATATTATCTGATACGATAGATATGATATCACGATCAACCATATTTAATGGGTTAATGAGTATACTTCATCTACATCATCATGCTATCTTAAAAATATTACTTTAACTAAAAATTGGAGTATGTGAGAAGTCACACACGGTAGAAGTGAAATTTCCATTTCCAACTCATTGAAGTATACACTTCAAAAACGTGTTATATGGAAATATATCATACTTAATCGCCACACGCTGCTTATCGGAATTTTAAGAACACTCTAAAATTTAATTCGATTTATTGATAAAATGCAAAAGTTTTGGAATCTTTTAATACTAGACGGTCTTTTTTATCTCATAACACCAGATTATTGTGTGTGTGTTTTTTTTGATTATTGAAAGATTGTTAACGGGTACGATTTAGCTATACAATGAGAAAAATACTTTGTATCTTAAAAAAAATGTTTGTGCATTAAAAATTTGATTTATTTTCGGTGCATTAAACAATCTCGTATTGTGCATCGAATAAAATATTTTGGCATTATAAAGCGGCCATTAAAAAATATGTAACTATTATTCGAAAAAATAGATTTTAGCCTTAGAATAGATACAAAAAGACAACTGTCAAACGTCAATAGTGTTTACTTTTGTTTACTACGTATGAATATGAATGATGATGTCAGGTCGCAGAATCGAAGCCAAGTTCGTAGGTGTCGGAGGTCGCAAACCGAAGAGTAAAAAAGAAGGAATCCAGTAGAAAGAAGCATCGGTCGTTGTCGCTTCGTATTTTGGTCATTGTAATACACATTTAAGTAGCAAACATCCGCTTTTTAAGTGGCAAATATTTTTTTCAATGATCAAAGCAAAGTTTCTAATTCAATCTGTATCCGTCATTTAGAAATGCACACATTGCCTTTTTAATTGCACATTTATTTTATAAAATGGACGTTTAAATTTTTGCCATTGTTAACAGCGCTAAACATTTTGAGTTTAATAAAGCATGAATGAAGAACAATAACGTAAAATTATATAGACAGCAGTATGGCTTAATGGTAACGTATATGTTTAGCACCAAGTGATCAGTGGGTTCGATCCACCATACTGCTGGTTAGATTTGAGGGTATTTGTGCCTCCAAATCGATCGTTTCTTATGAGAGTTTGCCAATTTTATCTGGTTATTGTTGAAACGGTTCCTCAAAATCATCTTTCCTGTTGTCATAAATCTTCTGTGTATAATTTGTAAAAAATATGTACAAAATCTAAATCCTTAGATGTCTTAATGGATTACTTCTGTAAATAATTCAATGTTATTTCGTGTTGTTCAGCTTCTGGAAATACAGTGATTTATGTAATAATAAAATGCTGCATTGTTTGTAATTAATTGTCCAGGAAGGCGCATTGGGGTCTTCCTGTCAAGTCTTACTGGTATATACATACATGTCTATGTAAAAAATAAAATAAAATATAACTCCAAGACATTGCATTTTTGAAACGAGTAGTAAAATATTTGTAGTCGCATTCTCAAAACTATTTCCGCTATGCAATGCATAACACATTTATTATCATGCAGTTCAGAATAGTTCAGCTCAAATTCGAAGCCATTGTTTATTTGACTCGTTTTATGAAACCAAACACCTCTAGATAGTACAAACCTTACACACACACACAATCTCGATTGAATTGTTGAACGATGTAGTAACGTGGCGAACGTAATATTGATCACCTGTATGTGTGGCGCGCGCACTAACGATGCACTTCAGTACCTACATAATTGTATGCAAGTCTGACTTACGATACTTGATGCATTCTAAAGGCCAAAAAAGTAAGTCTGAAGTCCATCGCCCAAAGTCCGGAAGAGAGGGGGAGAGATTTATCGCGATGAAGGGGGGGGGGGAGGAATTAAGGTTAAAAAGTGGTGCTTTGTAAAGTAAACACGTGATATACCGAAAAGCCTTTATCGTGGTCCTGAGGGACTTTCCTTAACGAGGTATCGGCAAAAGGTGGGAGGAAGTGAGGTAGCTGGGTCTACCGGAAGAGAATAAACGAAACGGCCAACCGGTCGTTACCGTTAATTCCTTAGCTTAGCAACCGCTATTGACTTCGGATCTCGCTTACTCCTCACCATACATATGTATATACTGGTTGGTTAAGGCCAAGTTCACGTGTTATCTAAATGGACTGATTAATTTATTAATGAGCTGAGATGAAAACCTTCGACGAAGACTGTATAGTCCTCCAATCGAGTTTATGTGCGTAAGTACATACATACATACATTGATAACTCAGTAGGAAGAGCGCTCTAATCGTGACTAACAGGTATCAAATGTAATCACTGATAGACGATTTCAAGTGTTCTTATATTTTGTTATAAATATTTTGATGACATCAAATTTTACTCATTTCAACATAATTATTTATTTGTTTATTTCTTACATACTTCTCACAGTGACATTACAGAATACTAATTGTTTATTTTTATAAAACTGCATTAACCTGTATTATGTTATAAATATTTTAATGACCTATCAAATTTGACTCATTTCAACATAATTTTGGTGTATTTTTTTTGTACATACTTGTCACAGTGACATTACAGAATATTACTTAAGAGGGCTGGACACCAGCGCCTTGTCCATACAAACGTATTAGACTTCTCCCTTCCTCAATTATGGCACTAGAGAAATTATTTTTTAATATGCTATGGATATCCACCATTGGGTTGCATCTATCGTTTTATTTTTTTGATTAATTATTTTTTATAGGAGCTAGGAGCCGCCAAATATCAATAAAATCGCCTCTTTTTTACACTCACGAAAAGAGTCCAGCGTGCTTATTTAACGGTATCTTTCTCATACCGATGATGAAAATTTTTTTTAAATTTGTCCAGTTTCGGAGGAGAAAATAGGAGAATACGAAACCTCGATTTTGTCAATTTGAAATACGTTTTATCTGGTCGAACCGCAACTGTCGCATTCACTCAATATATATATATATATATATATATATATATATATATATATATATATATATATATATATATATATATATATATATATATATATATATATATATATATATATATATTGATATATATTGTCGTATTCACTCAATATATATATCGAAGAAAGGAACGGCAACAAAATTAAGGTTTCGGGTGTACAGCCCTCTTAAGGAAAAAAAATCATTGAATATTTATTGTTTATTTTTATAAAACTGCATTACCCTGTATTATGTTATAAATATTTTAATGACATATCAAATTTTACTCATTTCAACATAATTTTTATTTATTTGTTTATTTTTTACGTATTTGTCACAGTGACATTACAGAATATGTACTACTTAAGGAAAAAATTTCATTGAATATTTATTGTTTTATTTTTATAAAACTGCATTAACCTGTATCATGCTATCAATTATAGTGACTTTTTCACTATTACATAAATATATTTTTTAAAAAGAATTTATCTGTAGTGCTACTGGTCAGACTTGGATATTTATGACTCCAGGTCGATGTGAAATTTGTAAAAATTTATATACAAGTCTAAATCCATGGATGTGTCGAGGGATTAATTAATTCATTCATTCACTCATTTTTAATTTCATGTTCTTCAGCTTCTCGAAATACAGTGATTTATGTTATACAAATGCTGCATTGTTTGTGTAATTAATTGACTAGGAAGGCGCATTGGGGTCTTCCTGTCAAGCCTTCCTGGTATATACATACATACATTTATGCAAAAATAAAATAAAAATATGAAAAATAAGCAACATACATAGCTCAGTGGTTAGCGTATAATGCTTAAAACTGAGTGGTCACGGGTTCGATCTCGGACCGGGTGCTGCTGGCAGTTGTTGACACGTTTCCCACTAACGGTTGCCACCTATTCTCATTTGTCACCATTATTTGAATGTTATTTAATAATAATAATATTATAAAATTATATATAAGGTCATATGTACATATGTATGTGGGTACAAATTTGGTGTCGCTTTGAGGTAACCCGAAATGGCCCCACGGTAAATAATTTTTTAAAATTAAAATTAATAATAATAAAAATATGTATGTAATATATTGAAACCATTTACTACTGTATGTAAATGCATGAATTACAAATAATAAAGGTTTATGTGCATTGTACTATAAAACTTATTGTCGAAGTGACAATGGGACGAACAATAAAACGGACTTATCGTGCAGAAATATTAAAAATATAATACGTACATGTGATAAGTAACAAATATATTAAAGGTACTATCTATTGAATTACTATTCATATCTTATCGAACAAAGAAAATATATTTATCTAGTGAGACCACCAATCGAAATTACAAAAAAACTTTGACATTAAATACGATAATTTGTGTCGACAAATGTATCTAAATGTGACACGCATGCAAGTCACCTTTCGTCAATTCGAAACCAACGACAGGTAGATACAAAACAGTGAGTCATCGTTCAGATGCTGCATTCTACACATTCACCTTATTTTTTTCTCACAATTCGAGCACAAAGGAGTGATGATTAAACAAAGATAATCCACTCGTGAAGTTTTGAGACGCGAATGACTCAATAACATTACACATTTCGTTCGCTTCACACATTTCCTTGAATTGATTCAAGACTAAGTATGTAAGTAATATATATAATAATAAATCCGGTTAACAGTGCAACGACTGCAAATATGTATTCATTTATATAATTAAAATTAAGTCGATAATTTTCCCACCCAATAACAATTTTAGTTTAATGATTATGGGTAGTACCTACATACGTACAATTACCGCAAGTCTAAATTGGATTTTCAAACAATGAGAAAAGCCTTGGAAGAAAACATGAGCGGTATACATAGAAGGAAATTTGCTGTCGTTCGAAGGGTTCACTTAACCGCACAGAAGTCGTGAGATTGAATTTCGTGACAGGATGTTGGCTAATGAGAAGTAGGAGAGTTCTGCCATATGCAAAAGGTAGGCGGGGTCGTGCCATGTCGAATACAACCACTCCATATTGATCCACGTTCAATTTAGCTGTTTTGGAGAAACAAAGCGGAGCAAAAAGGGTTCGAAACACAATCAAGCCTTAATTGAATTTCGGTATTAAAAATATGAACTGACTTTTAGGTTATGAATTTCCACAAATATAACCGAATTTACTTTTTTGATGGTTTAGGAAATGACCAATTTCACGAAATATAAATCAATGAAAATTAGATAAATTCTAGGAAAAATGCTTGATTTATTTATTTAAAATTTTCACATTGCATTCCTAATGCGCCACAATGTTCAAAAATCTTTAGTATACAACAAAAACTACTTACATAGATAAAGTAAAAATTCGGCTGTGACCAATCCATGACTTTATATATGTATGTATTTGAGGACTATAAGAAGGTCGCAAAATGAAATTCGATATTGAACCGTACAGACACATTCACACATACCAGCAGCATTATGAAATACTTATAGCTATAACAGAATTCTTGATACAAATGAGCGCAAATGTATGGAAACTTATATATATATTTTACAGTTCTGGTAAGTCTATAGTCAAATTCACTAAAAATTGTATTATTTCCAATTCAATTAAAAACAATTGGATGTGACCAACCCATGACTTTATCTATGAATTTGAGGAATATAAGAAGGTCACAAAACAAAATTCGATATTAAACCTTACAGACACATTCAAATTACAAACACACATACCGGCAGCATTATGAAATACTAATAGCTATAATAGAATTATTGATACAAATGAGCGCAAATGTATGGAAACTTGCACAAGACAAAAGTTCTACTTCCGGTTGTTAAATCTTGTTCAAATTTTTTTAATTACTTAAAATCCCTATCAGCATTATACACATAAAATATCAAAACGATTAAAATAATTTAAAAAGTCAAAATAAAATAATGAAATATTGTTTTAAAAAAAAATACTACACTTCCGGTTTACGAATTCTGACCAAAACTTTATCAACTCTAAGTTAGTACATAAAGACCATTTCCGGTCAACTTAAAAATTTGAAAAAAAAATTACGTCGTGTCAATAATAATTTCAGTACCCGATACTACGTTTTAGTTCGATATGACAAACGGTGTTCTGAAAAATCCCCAAAATACATACATTTTTTATAGATCATTGAACAATCTTCATATTATTATGGCCATTCCCCACTTATTAATACGTTTCGTGCCACGTGCATGTATTATATTATGTGTATAAATAGAGGGCTACCGGCAGTAAGTTTTAGCTTTGTTTAGCTGTTATCAGCTCATTACTAGTCTAGTGATGTGACCAGTTGCACTGCGCCACACGACCGGCAGTCCCTCTTCCACTTTAAGCAGTGATAAAAGAAAGTTAACCAAAAGGAAAGGAATATTATTAATCATTGTCATTTGCACATTTCTCCATACATAATACATAAAACAATAGCAGCAAAGTTTAAACAATAACAGAAGCAGTCACAAAACACACATAATAATAGTTTAATATGAAAAGGAAGAATTGAAAATGTCTTGCATCGACAGTCAGCACCAATATATGTATAACCAGCGGCGTGGACTAGCATATTATGCTTTCAATAGAGTCCTGCTGCTAGCCAGACCTTAGTTTGTGACTCCAGGTCGATTGTTTATTATCAGAGTTTGCCAATTTTTCTGATTTTCATTGAAACGGTTCCTGTGAAATTGGAATTACCTTCCTATTTCTCATGCTAATCTCAAGTTATTCAGCGTGTAGCTCACCAGTATAATTATAAAATGCTGCAAAAATTTCTCCATATATGTTACTGTGGATGTTTGTATGAATTCTCATTGTATAATATATGTACATATGTATGTTGATTGAATTGTATCTGTATAAGTGCACTCGTCGGCCAAAATAGAAGAGAGAAGATCAAAATTCACTCATACATCAATCGATTATGAAAATAATGATGAGTACAGGCTACCAGACAGATAGGTTAAAATAATCTCCGATACGCTACGCTCACTGAGGTGGAAAATATCACATTCGGGCACGACAGCAAAGATTTCATTAAGAAGTTGGATATCTATTGTAATAGGGCCATCCGATAAAGCACTGTGCGGGTGAGAGGTACAAACATCAAGTGATGATGTCTATCACACACATACATATTAAGGACATAAAGTCCCAACTGTTCCAAGCAACGACGGGCATGATGTATTACCACTTAGAAGCTGGAGAACAAAACGAATTAATGAGAAGTTTTTTCGAAGTCCAAGAAAATGATATCCAAGCATGCCCAAAAGAAAAGTAGTGAGATAGAGATATTGGCAATACCCACACTCTTTCCTATGCTTTAATGATTATATACAGAAAATTCATATTTATTGCATAATCAAGCATACGTAAGTGTTCAAAATATGATATGAGCATATTTTCACGATTCCTTAGTTGAATTTAATATCTTTTTGAAAAAATGTGGATTTATTATTTCTACGAATAAGAATGAAACTGTTTAGATTTGTATGCAAAACGAAATTGCAATAATTTATAATTTTACGTGGAAAATTTCCAAACGTTCCAAATTTAATTTCGAAAACTATCATAGTTTCCACAAGGGCGCGCAGTTAAAGCAAGTCGGCAATAAAATAACATATATTTCACATATTGCGTTGCGCTAACGAATAATACGATTTTGGGAAACCCGTTCGTGTCCTAGGTACATATTGTGAAGGGCTGAGAGGGTAGTTAAAATGGTATAACGCGCGCACCACATGTTTACAATGTGTGTCCCGAGGCCCGCATGCGGCAATGATCCGCCTCATATTCGGATATTAAAACGCGAATTATGTCCGAAATAATTACGATTGAGAACCATTGTGGTGGACGTTGCGGAGACCGCACCAAAAAATTGTCTCATTTGTAAACATTGCAAAATTTCGCAAATATCACAGGGAACGCAAACACGCTTTATCACTCACATTAAATACCAAAATTACGATCAAACCGTCAGAATCGCACACAAAGTGAATTTCGGCATACATTTTAATTTGAAAATATTACAAATTAAATAATTCTTACAATTAGACCCATCTAGAATTTGATTGATTTTTAAATGCTTTTTATTATTACGAAATTATGTTCACAATACATCTTATATATATTTTAATAGCTACTCGTCTACTGATCATTTTATATTTCACAATTTTTATTTTATTTTGTTAGTAATCATAGTATTATATTATTCTAATGTTAATGTACAGCATAATAGGAAAAATAGCTCAAAAACCTATTTACAATTCTTATAAATGCTCATAATACATCTAATACAAAATATTAATTAAAGACTCTACAAAGATTGTGTTTAGGTAATCTGTGTTTATACCTGAAGGGTATAGACATTTTGTTGTAATCACCGAGACTCTTCACAAGTGTGTTAGTATGGTTATTAGTGATTCTGTCATAGAATATACTGGTTAGTTTGTTAGTAATGTCTGGAATTTTATTGATACTCACAGAGATCAATACGATTTAAGTACAAACTCATCTATGTTAATACATACATATGTATGTATATAAAATTGAATGTCTGTTTGTCTGTCTGTCTGTCTCGTATAAGCTCCTAAGCCACTCAACCGATTACGATGTAACTTTCAGGATTTGTTGTATGCATGTCCGGGAAGCTTACTGTGAAAAATAACGGGAAAAAGCCTCTTAATAATAATATTCGTAATTACGATTTTACCGACGCAAAAGTATGAAGCGCCATTGTGTAGTCAAGGAAATGTCTTCGTTGGTAACCACGTTACCAGTTGGTTTATTTTATTTATTTTAGTTGAAGAGACGTTGTTGAGTTCCAACCATCACTTGGAATGGGAACGGGAACGGGAACGCAACAGGAACGGGAACGGGAATTGCATCCCTTATTCTGGCATTGCAACGGACACCGGGTTCAGCTAGTATATAAAGACGAATAATCTAATATAACGAGTGACGTGGACTAATGGTTAGCATATTATGCTTTCGAGCAGAGTGGTCACAAGTTCGAGTTCCACTAGAGTCAGACCTTGGTTTGTTGTTGTTGACTCCAGGTTGATCGTTGCTTATCAGTTTTTCTCGCCATTTTTTCATTGAAACGGTTCCTGTGAAATTGGCATCTCCTTTACTATCTTTCTTACTAATCTCAAGTTATTCAACGTCATGAGGTTCACCAATTTGATTACAAAAATTTCTCCATATATGTCACTGGATGTTTATATGAATTCGCATCGTATAAAATGTCAATGTATGTATATTGATTGTATTGTATTTAAGTGCACTCGTTGCTTTGGAGCGATCTGTAAATTCATGTGCGAGTGTTCACGTTCCATGAAACAAAATAACTAAAAATAAAACTATCACTGTTTGATATGTGTACATATATTAAGCCTGTATTGGTTAGAAAGTTTGTTTTGATTTGAGGTTATGGGTTAAACGTCATTCAAACAGTGTTGCCACTCTGCATAAAGGCCGGTGTGGCAACACCCAAGACCGTTGGCTCAGCAAGCCTCCACAAAACTATAAATATTTATATATTAGAGATAACGAGAACCTATGAAGCAAATTAAAAAAAAATATAGAGTGAAGAAAGAAAAAGTTATAGGCGTATAAATAATTAAAATTTGACAGCGAGATGGCAGGGCGAAAAGTAATGAAACTACCGATGTGAATCATGAATGTGACAGATAAATGTCACCATGTAATACGATGCAGTATTTTGAAACATGTCTAATACGATATTTTTTCACCATCGTAATTGCGGATGATACCTTAACTTATATTGATGACCAAAATGAGCAATATGGCAAAGTATGAAAACGATCGGATAAGAGATAAGGAATATAAAAAATGACCGCTTACACGAAAACCATGTGAAACGTATAAGAGGTTAGTAATAAAAATAAAAAATTTAAAAATAAACACCAAATTTGATATAATATCTGATGGTACCTCCTACAAATGAGCACGCATGCTAGAATTATTTATTAAAAGGTAACATTATTTACTTTTTCCAGATTTTGCTATCTCGAGGAACGCCGGGCGCAAATAAACAGCGATCGACTTTATTAGTAAGTCTAAACCAGATGTGAAACGAAACGCATTAGCGCTAGTGAGTCGCAGTAGCGACACCTATCAGTTGCTTTGAAAAATTCAACAACTTACTTGACCTCTGACGTTGTGATGCGCATTCGGCTTTCAGAAAACAACGGGCATGGAATGAGCAGTGGAATGGGGGGCGAGAAGAAATTCCTGGAAACAATTTACGTAAAATTGCGAATCTACAGATATAAAAAAACGTTGAATACAAGTTCTGTTTTTCTAAAAGTTAGTACCTACTTGTTTTTTTACATACATAATTTTGCAAATGTATAAAAAAACTGAAACACCACTGAAGACCGATAGATACCGAATACAAAATTTGTTCCAAATGAACACGTGCACTCTGACCGACTCAGCCCGGTCGACTCCCTATTGCAATTTCACAGCGGAATTCTTTGATGCCACTAACGCGTTCAGCTTTATCCGTTCGTGATTTTAATTATCAATACGAAATTGGATTGCGTTGATAATTTAAGCTTTCAAATGTGATACAATTGCTCGATTAAACTTTTGAAATTGCTTGATCAAAATCGATTTACATATGTGTGTATCAGATTCAATCTCCTATCAATCTGATTAGCTTGGACGAATTGCAGCTCCACTTCAACAGGGACCTTTAGAGTATTAGATTGCGATAGGATACGATGCAGATGCAGATAATGAAACTGTGACCAAGACGAGGTGGGGGCCAGGAAAGGGTCCGAAAGGGAAGCTTTAGAAAAGCCAATTAACGAAAAGCTCTCGCACGGGATCAACCCCAAATATGAAAGCTATCTCATTAGCGACTCGCAGATTAAACCAACGAATGAAAATATATCTATAGGTAGATTACGCAAAAACACCTCCCCCCCCCCTTACCCTGTGTCACTAATTTTTAACAACTTTATATGATATAATATGTGTATTCGATAAATCCATTATCGTCGACGGATGTATTATTATATAAGGGAAACGTGCGGCTTAATTAAATCCAGCTACGGGCTCGTATAATTGGATAATTATTGCAGTATGAGGCAAATATATATGTACATATGTATGCATGTGTAAAAAATACAAGCACCCGAACTGATTAATAATAGCGCCGAATCGGGATTAACAGCTGATGTTGAGCTTGAGCGTTTATCTCGAATCATTCTAATAAATTGATGTAATGGAATTTCTTCAAAGGCGAAGTGAAGAAGAAAAAAACACGTATAGACATTATTAAGCTTGGTACTCACTCAAATCTACTCTTTTTAAGATATTTCTTTATAAGTTTTCTTCTTGGGGCTTCTATTCAACAAATTAAGACCAAATATAATATCTAATATATAATTTGGAAAGAGACTTTGTATATATTTATGAATGTATACTTAGTTCGTAGAAATTCGTTAAGTCTTCGACCGAATAATTCGCTTTTTTCCGATTCAAAGGATTCGAAGTGCCCGAGGGCGTGGGCGCCGAGGGCGAAGCCCTAGGGGGCGCATACGTCGGGTGGCGGTTTGGGCGTACATATAAGTTTTTATATGTCTTTATATATATACGTAACTTAAAATATATGTTTGTTTGTTGGTGACAGTCAATTTAATAAAAAAAACAAATGAGTATTCAAATAAACTTAATAAAATGTTTACTATAAGATTAGTCATGTTTAGGCGGTTTATATTACAAATACCGAGCGAAGCCGGGTAAAACCATTAATACCAAATATAAAAAAAACTTATAAAATTATAGTATTATATTATTCTAATGTTTATGTACAGCATAATAGGAAAAATAGCTCAAAAACCAATTTACAATTCTTATAAATGCTCATAATACATCTAATACATAATATTAATTAAAGACTTTATAAATTTTATTTATAACCAGCAGCGTGGTCTAGTGTTGAATGTTGAATTATTTCGTACTTGATGTTACGAGTTCGATTCCCCGCTAAGTCTCGTTGTTGGCCAGACCTTGATTTGTCTAGGTCGATCGTTTCTTATCAGAATTTGCCAATTTTTCTGATTTTCACTGAAATGATTCCTGTAAAATTGGCGTTTCCTTCCCAATTTTCTGTTGCGAACCTTTAGTTATTGTTATATCTTAGGTTTCGCCATATTGCTCACCATAGATGTCTCTGTGGTTGTTAATCGAATATAAAATTCGTATTGTTACATGAAAGTTATTCATCGTTATTTATCGATGTTTGTAATATATGTATACTGACCATAGATGTCAGATATTTAGATTAACATGTATCTATGTATGTAATAATTATGTGGACCAGGAAGGCGCATTTGGGGTTTACCTGTTAAGCCTTCCTGGTATATTTGTATATATGTATGTGAAAATATGTATGTAAAAATAAAAATAAATAAATAAATAAAGTCGATGACCTAAAGCAGATTGTGTTTATACCTGAAGGGTATAGACATTTTGTTGTAATCACCGAGACTCTTCACAAGTGTGTTAGTATGGTTGTTAGTGATTCTGTCATGGAATCTACTGGTTAGTTTGTTAGTTATGTCTGTAACAAACGGAATATTATTTATGACATGCTTTTCTTTCAAGTTAGCATATATGGGTGTATTATAAATTATTTTTAGGAATTCATTTTGTATCATTTGCAGCTTGGAAAGTTTAGTAGTCGAGGCGTTATTCCATACAGGTGATAAGATTATTTTGAGTTGATAAAAAACTATGGCGATTAAATATTGGGTATATTGAGGATATACCCCGAAACCTCAATGTATGCAGATCCGAGACAGTCTTTTTTTCTTATGTTTAGGTCAAATAGAGAAGAGATCTGATATTTGAAAAATTCAATACAAAATGCGTACATTTTATTTGTTGCATATACATATGTACATATATAATACATTATAAATTCATATGTATTCATAAATAAATTAAAAAACAAAAACAAAATATATGCGGAATTTGTATTAGTTAATACTATAGAAATATTCCGCTTAAATACAGCGAACGAATTCATTTTTTTGTATCCCAATTTACAAGACTGCTATGCGATTTACCTACAAATGATGACTTTTCTCACAGATTAGTCGAAACGGTGCAAGATGACTATTAGCACCGTGAGTAGCAGGCTTTATATCCGTACAACGATTCTTCGATTTCGGTGTTCCGTTAAATTTGAACCCATCCAACTGTAAGCAAACACAACAGCAGCTCACTACTTGCTTACTTATACATAATACTAGCAACCGTGTGAAAAACAAGATTAGACCGTGCCGAGCGAGGCGAGATAAGTAAACAATATGTCAGTTAATAAAACAGTTGTAATCTTGAATAAATTACATTGTTTTATCATCGCAGACTGGAACGAATGCTCGGTTTTCGTGCATTTTTACATGAAAATCGCATTTCGCCGATAACGCTTTTCAGGCGCACACGTTCTATGTATGTGGCACGGGTTTTGACAATTTTATTTTCGCATTGCTCGTTTTGTTGTAAAGGATTTTTGCATAAAACAGTGTGTTATTAAGCGTGGGTCGTGACTTCGGTTGCTGATAAAACTGAATCCAGACACACTACATATCAGTCAAATTTATGACGCCGGGCTTAAAATCGCGAAAACGAATCCGAGATAAAATTGCGATATGCTTACGAATAATGTTTTTCGTTCAAACGCTTACACGCCGGATTAAATTTGAAAAGCGGGTATTTTAATCCTGCTAATTATACCTATGTAAGTATGTACGACGAATATATCCTGCATAAAGCCATTATAAATTTTCGTAATCATATACTGATACCGAAAAAGTTTCTACAGAATTAATTGATACTGTAATCAGTGGATAGATTTATTATACATATATTATATATTAAAAAATCAAGCCTTCTTAATTTGCTTTCATTGAATTTTTCAAAAATTACTATGTAAATGAAATCAAAATCAATGACTCAATGACAATATTTATAATACATATATATTTAAAATATTTTTTTAAATCCTTAAGAGGGCTGGACACCAGCGCCTTGTCCATACAAACGTATTACACTTCTCCCTTCCTCAATTATGGCACTAGAGAAATTATTTTTTAATATGCCATGGATATCTACTATAGGCATGCTTCTGTGGTTTTTTTTTTGATTAGATATTTTTTATAGGAGCTAGGAGCCGCCAAATTGCCTATTTTTTACACCCACGAAAAGAGTCCAGCGTGCTTATTTAACGGTTGATTACATAGAAAATATTTTTCTAACACCGATGATGAAATTTTTTTTTTGAATTGGTCCAGTTTCGGAGAAGAAAACTGGAGAATACGAAACCTCGATTTTATCGATTTAAGATCCGTATTATCTGGTCGAAGCGCAACTGTCGCATTCACTCAATATATATATATATATATATATATATATATATATATATATATATATATATATATATATATATATATATATATATATATATATATATATATATATATATATATATATATATATATATATATATATTGATATATATTGTCGCATTCACTCAATATATACATTCACTGAAAATATATATCGAAGAAAGGAACGGCAACAAAATTAAGGTTTCGGGAATACAGCCCTCTTAACCCTGTATGCTCGGCATAACAAGGTAAGACAGGAAGCGGAATACGTGGGTGAAAAGTACATATGACAAGGGTAGTGGATATAGTGAATATATTAAAGAGATTGAAATGGCAATGGACAAGCCTATAAAAATGAACCAAAGGTGGACAAAAGAAGTGCCAGAACGGTACCTGAGAGAATGCAAAAGGGTAAAAGGAAGACTGCAAGGCAGACGGGTAGACGAAATTAAATGAGAGTTGCACAAAACAGAAACGAGTGGAAGCATGTTGGATAGGACTTCTTCCAGCAGTGCATGGTGAGTGACTATAGATGATGATGATGTAATAAAGCCGGCAGTATAGGTCGGTGGTTGCATTAGTGCTAACCACCAAGAGGTTCGCCGGTTCAAGCTTTAGGCTGAAGATAATTTATTCAGATTATTTCTGCAGTGCTGCTGGTCAGACTTGAATTTTTTCGACTTCAAGTCGATCGTTTCCTATTAGAATTTGCCAATTTATCTGATTTTATTGATGAAACAGTTCGTCGTCATATTAGCAAAAACATCCTACGTATTTGTCACCACTATTTGAATTGACATGAACTAACTTTGGGAAACTTACACATTTTGGATTTCCAGTACGACAAAGGTTATACTTTTGAGTATCGGATTTAGCTCATTTTTTTACAAGGTTAGTTTCAAGGTTTTTGTTTTCAATTAGTCTGACAAACTTCCTACATTCTTCCGATCGCTTTAAAACTTTGCTACTTCGTGAGTTTTCGCCGCTGATAGAGATTTCAATTGAGTCCGCTAAGTTGATCGTGAAATATAATCGTAATTAACACCTTTAAGAATCCAAAAAATCGCGAGACATTAAGAGCTCTCGACTACGTTCGGGTGATTTCCGCCCCCCATTCATTTTGTCAGATTTTAATTGTTTAAACTCATATAACTTTATCATTTTCACGTTTCTTGTTTCAAGGTTTTTCTTATTTATTATTCAACGGTAAAAGTTAAGATTATTAAATAGCAAGAAGTAAATAATTAAATATTTTTCCAAAAAAAATTCTGCTTTTGGTTCACAGATTCATACCGAACCTTAAACTATTTAAAGCAAACAATGAAACATAGAAAAGCCTAGTAAGAAGATGACCCGACTACTGAATTATACATAAGCAACCCACGTATGTAATATGTGTGGTACAATACTCTTAATAATATACAATAAAAATCTGGCTACGTACAAACTATACTTAAATATTGAAAGTACGAATATCCATGACACGAATTCGATACAATGCGCTCATTTAAACATTGATAGATCATCTTTATGAAGATAAAGAAGTAATTTCAAGTACACACATTCAACAATGGCGACAAAATCATTGTGCAAATCGTTCTGTAAACGACGTCACCGAATATCACCGAGTCAGTTGACCCAGAAAAGAAAACTCGCAATTTGGTATCAAAATCGCGCGAAATGCATCACAAACCCGTTGACAATTTTGATTCGGCTCGAATTCCGATACGTCAAATCGGAAAATAATGCGAATGATATATCGAAAGTCTCGTCGACTAACCTCATTACAATAAACGAGATTGACATATTCCATTATGCGGGATCGAAAGGAGCGCAAACCAGAACGAGACAACCGAATTTCCCAAACAAGATGGATAGTCGCGTCTGATTTTTCACAAATTAGATTCTACATACATACATAAATATAATGGCATATGTTACATATGGCGTTTTATTTATTTTTTTTGTATTAGACATCAATAGTATATGTATGTGCTGAAAAGTCAATATTTTGTTATATGACAACATATCCGTATTGTAGGGTTTCCCAAACTATGTTCCGCGGAACACTGGTGTTCCACGGAACCTGAATAGGTGTTCCGCGTAAATTTTGCTATGGTTTTATAAGTTGCAATACATTTAAAAAACGTCTACTTCAAATTGAATGGCGAGTGATGGTCAATCTCCACTGATGCTTATGAAGTCAAGAATCTAAGCACATACAGGCTAAGAGTTTGAATAGACATTGGATACGGACATATATATTGTGGAAAAAGTATTACAATAATTCAATTTTGGATTTCATCACTTGAATCTAATAATTTTGATTGTTTTCCTGCCTTAAATGAATGACTTAAATTTTAAAGTAGATGAAAGTTAAAGCCATTAAATGATATCTGAGTGAGTTTGTCAGAAGAATACCCCAATATGGCAAAACAAGTTATTTTTGTTTTACTTCCGTTTTCTACATCCTATTTATGCGAAGCAGACTTTTCTTATTATGCTGCAACGGTCAAAGTGCAGGTTCAAACCCGACGCTACCCCATATATAAGAATTACTCACCTTTATTATGCCTGATATCAAGAAGATTAGCGATTCAAGGACTAAATATCATCAAAGTCGTTAAGAGCTTTGTTTATTATATTTAAAAATATTTAGGAAATAGATAATAAGTGTTTTCATAATATATTTTATTTTATATTTACCCAACTTTAAAAATAAGCTAAGTGTTCCGTTAAAGCTTCCAGGTTTGTAAAGTGTTCCATTACATAAAAAGTTTGGGAAACCCTGCTGTAGTGTATTCAATAACCAGATAATCAAATAAACATTTAATTATGTATATTCAAAATTCGAAGAATCAAAATCGACTGTGTATTTTATACCACACGCTACAGGAGTAAAACATAATTATTTATGAATCTAAATACACATCGAACAATAAATATGTTGAGTTTGTGAGGTAATTTTCAACGAATATAAAGAATTATTTATTGAACATATTGATTTGTTATTGTAAAGTTGCCATTAATTCATGTTCCAGAAAAGAGAAAAATTGCCATTATATGTATATGGCAATTTCAAATTGATAAATTCCCTGGCAACACAGACCAACCAAATCATTATAAATGCGATCAGACGGTTGTTTCATTTATTATCCAAAATTTAAATAAATAAATATTACAGGTTAAAAATAAAAAATAAAATTTATTTATTGTGACGAATTTATTTATCTTTTATCTAATCTATAATTTGGAAAGAGACTTTGTATGTATCCTTGGTCGTCGTTTTCGTCGTCGTCGTCCGTAGATCGGTGACGTCATCGAACACGTGATTCGATTTTTTTTTTTTCGATCCATGGGCCCCGATTTGTTTTTTTCGTTTCAATGGATTCACCCCCGCGGGGGCGCAAGGCGAGTAGCTTCATGGGGCCCCGCCAGGGGCGCCACAAGGGGCGCAGCCCCGTGGGGCCCCAGCCTCATGGGGCGCAGCCCCATGGGGCTCAAAAGGGGGCGCCACAAGGGGCGCAGCCCCGTGGGGCCCAGCCTCATGGGGCGCAGCCCCATGGGGCTCAAAAGGGGGCGCCACAAGGGGCGCAGCCCCGTGGGGCCCCGTGGGGCCCCGAAGGGGGCCCGGGGGGCCCAGCCTCATGGGGCGCAGCCCCATGGGGCTCAAAAGGGGGCGCCACAAGGGACGCAGCCCCGTGGGGCCCCGAAGGGGGCCCGGGGGGCCCAGCCTCATGGGGCGCAGCCCCATGGGGCTCAAAAGGGGGCGCCACAAGGGGCGCAGCCCCGTGGGGCCCCAGGGGGGCCCAGCCTCATGGGGCGCAGCCCCATGGGGCTCAAAAGGGGGCGCCACAAGGGGCGCAGCCCCGTGGGGCCCCGAAGGGGGCCCGGGGGGCCCAGCCTCATGGGGCGCAAGCCCTAATAGGCATTAACTAAGGGGGGCGAAGCCCTAGACGGCAATTAATCATGGGGGCGCGGAGGGGCGAAGCCCTAAAAGGCAACTGATCATGGGGGCGAAGCCTTAGACGGCATTTAATCATGGGGGCGCGGAGGGGCGAAGCCCTAAAAGGCATTAACTAAGGGGGGCGAAGCCCTAAACGGCAATTAATCTTGGGGGCGCGGGGGGCGAAGCCCTAAAAGGCATTAACTAGGGGGGGCGAAGCCCTAGACGGCATTTAATCATGGGGGTGCGGAGGGGCGAAGCCCTAAAAGGCATTAACTAAGGGGGGCGAAGCCCGAAACGGCAATTAATCTTGGGGGCGCGGGGGGCGAAGCCCTAAAAGGCATTAACTAAGGGGGGCGAAGCCCTAGACGGCTTTGAATCATGGGGGCGCGGAGGGGCGAAGCCCTAAAAGGCAACTGATCATGGGGGCGAAGCCCTAAACGGCAATTGCTCATGGGGCGTGGAGGGGCGAAGCCCTAGAAGGCAAAGGCTCAGGGGGGTGCCGAGGGCGAAGCCCTAGAAGGCAAAAAAAAAAAAATGTTTTTTTTTTTTTGATTTTTTTAAATTTTTTTTTTGATTTTTTTTTTATTTTTTTTTAGATTTTTTTTTTGATTTTTTTTTAATTTTTTTTTTAATTTTTTTTTTTAATTTTTTAATTTTTTTTTTTTT
Source organism: Arctopsyche grandis (assembly GCF_051622035.1). NCBI lineage: Eukaryota > Metazoa > Arthropoda > Insecta > Trichoptera > Hydropsychidae > Arctopsyche > Arctopsyche grandis. The sequence goes on from NC_135362.1 coordinate 32,181,088, forward strand.
TTAATTAAATTAGCTTAGTCATGTTTAAGCGGTTTATATTATAAACACTGAGCGAAGCCGGGTAATACAGCTAGTACACTATATAGCTTAAATTTATTTTTATTAATTTACGATTCAATCGAAGTTAACGTTTTTAGGAAAATTTACCACATATACATAGTTACCTAATCAACGAAAAAAGCTTTTTTCATTTACCGGTAAATACCGGTAGTAGGAACAATCATGTATTAAATCATTACCGGCTTATGAAATTCGACTATAAATTGCATTCTCTAATACATACATATATCTTACAAATACAACATCAATTGTATTTCCCGATTTGATGACAGATAAATTTAAGTTAAATTAGAAAATATAAATTGCTCGATGATCTATGTATATATCTATGTGAACTACCCTATGTAAAAAAGTTTTACTTCAAAAATACAAATCTTGGTTTGAAATCTTAAATTCAAATTTAATAATAATCAATCAGTAAAGACGAATTCATTTTTTATAAAAGCCTTTCATTCATTCATTCATTTTTTATACGTGCTTTCATTTATACCCATCAGTTATTTACGTAGTTTTTAGCCATGGAAATATATGAATATCATTTTCGACAAATAAAATGTATGAATTTGAAAAACATCGACACTCGGTATTTTTATTTTATTTTTTTACAAGCATCATATCAGGTTGCTTTCGATTTTTCGTCTGACGAAATTTGGGTTTTTAATACTGTTAGTACCAAAGGCTTACTTTCGGTCACATACCAGTACTATCGATATCGGTATTGCAATCTCTAGCCATATAATATATAATTTCAAAAGATTATTTTTAAAATTATTGTATGTATGTTTGTTAATAAAATAAAACTATTTGAATAAATGCAATCAAATGTTTACTGTTAGATTGGCCATATTTAAGCGGTTTATATTACAAATACCGAGCGAAGCCGGGTAAACCACTAGTATCCTATAAAAAAAAATTAAAAAACTGTATAAAGTAGGCAAAAAAATTAGTTTTCATAAAATTTGCGTTTTAATTCATAGCAATCCTCTCTTATGACCCATAAAAAAACATTTTAACTGTCCCTAAGGATCAATAAACGGTCACCTAATAACCCATCTACATACATATCATATTATATGTACAACACTATCTAATTAATCATATGTATACCGTTATTAACCTATGCTTCTCATGTATGGAATAACGCCTCGAATACTAACCTTTCGAAGCTCCAAATAATACAAAATAAATCCCTATAACTAATTTATAACACACTGCATGCCATAAATAATATTTCGTTAGTTACAAACATTACTTACAAACTAACCAGTAGATTCTAAGACAGAATCACTAATAACCATACTAACACACTTGTGAAGAATCTCGGTGACTACAACAAAATGTCTATACCCTTCAGGTATAACACACAGATTACCTAAACACAATCTGCTTTAGATCGTTGACTTTAGAGAGTCTTTAATTAATATTTTGTATTAGATGTATTATGAGCATTTATAATAATTGTAAATAGGTTTTTGAGCTATTTTTCCTATCATGCTGTACATTAACATTAGAATAATATAATACTATGATTACTAACAAAATTAAATTAAAATTGTAAAATAGAAAATGATCAGTAGATCAGTAGCTATTAAAATAGATATAAGATGTATTGTGAACATAATTTCGTAATAATAAAAAGGATTTAAAAATCATATGTACATATGTATGTAGGCATCAGGTTTTATATACCTTTTAGAAATTCACCTCATATCCCACGGCGCGTACTATACGAAACTACATCCATACATATATTCAATATATTATATTATATAGTATATTGTCAAGGAATTGGAAGAAAGACGAGAATCTCGTGATCGAACTTCAAAATGCTCATCACGAATCACGCACCCATCGCCGAGACGATGAGACCAATTCCAGGCGCCCATTGTCGATGAAGATGAACAGAAGTGGAAGTGAAGAAGCGAGCAGTGGAATGTCTTCTTATGATTTCCCTTTCTGCATCGAGCTCATTTCACACGCTTCGACTCCTAATGGATAATGGGAATTGTTCTCCCACACTCTCGATTCTTTCCCGCGCTGAAAACCAACGCCTTTACGTAACGACCGTACAGTTCACCATTGGTAAAATAAATAATAAAAAAGCATATTAAAAAAAAAGCACGTGACAATTATTATATATCTGCCTACGCTCGTATAACAATATGAACGTGTAATCCATTTTTTGTTCATTGCATATTATCGTTCGAATTAATTGTGTCAACGTCATTTCGTAGAGTTGCGACGTCGCGTCGGCGAGTAAATATCATACAAACGTATGTAATACTAAACCGAAAGTGAAAATATGTTTGTGTGCGAGAAAAATGAGCCTTCCCGTCTGTTATCTAATTGATGGTCGATTGGGAAATTTTTTTTTTCGAATTTGGCCGTTGTTAGTTTGCGTGTGACGAAGCGAAATGTCAAAATAAGTTGTTTTCATTGTTTGCATTGCCGGTCGTGTAAATGAATGTGTCGAATTCGATTAGTATGTAATAAGAACGTTTGCTTTACGTAAGCGATCTATGACATTTCCAAATTATTTTTAAAAATATCAGAAAGCAGCATTCACTTGAGAAAATAGTATGTATATCTATATACGGACAAGTATGTATTATATTACTCATACATATGTATCTATGTATGTATGTTACATAAAAAGGAATTTCCCAGATATCAAAACTATCAAGTGCAATAAATTTGCAATATGAAAAAATATATTTTCCGGCAAATACGAAACATCCATGTATAAAATAGATATGTAGTTTCGGAAATATATTTTCCTCTTAGAAAGGTCAAAAATGTTGTCGCCACTTCTCTGTCCACACCCCTGAGCGTATCAATATGAAACTTTATATTTGTATTCTTTATGTACTAACTTAAAGCTGATGAGGTTTTGGTCAGAATTCGTAAACCGGAAGTAGTATTTTTTTTTTAAACAATATTTCATTATTTTATTTTGACCTTTTAAATTATTTGAATCTTCTTGATATTGTGTATATTACTGTTAGTTATTTTAAGTAATAAAAAAAATTGAATGAAATCAGACAACCGGAATCAGAACTTTTGTCTTGTGCAAGTTTCCATACATTTGCGCTCATTTGTATCAAGAATTCTGTTATAGTTAATAGTATTTCATAATGCTGCCGGTATGTGTGAATGTGTCTGTACGGTTCAATATGGAATTTTGTTTTGTGACCTTCTTATATTCCTCAAATTCATAGATAAAGTCATGGGTTGGTCACATCCGATTTTTTTTAATTGAATTGGAAATAATACAATTTTTAGTGAATTTGACTAAAGACTTACCAGAACTGTTTTGTAACATTGTAAAGACGTAAAATATATACATACTTAACATTGTAAGGACGTAAAATATATACATACATATTTACAAATTTTTTAATTATTTCTTATTTAACTATGTAAAGCGGGCTCTACACTCGAGCCGTGCGCGGCAGTGTGTTACCATGCGTGTGAGTCGAAATGTGAGTGTGTGCGTTTCGCGCGTTCGAGTTCGCGCCTCGCGGCGTCCCCCGTGTTTTGTCCCGCAACGAAGGACCACGTCACGATGATAAAGCGACTCGGCGACGAAGGAATCATGTCGCCGTGCTGTCGCATACCGCTTTGCGAAGATCCCCTTTTTTGGAGGAGAACTTCGCGCGAAGTCCAGTGGCGTAGCTACCATTGCGCAGAGTGATGCAAAGCATCACGGCCCATGATCGATATGAAACAATTTCACCGTACACCACTGCTATACACATATGTATAAGCTAAGTAGGCGTGTCAATAACAAATCAGGCGTGCAGCCGCTCGAGTACGAAAATATTGCAGAAACGAGATCTTACTTTAAAGTTTAGACGAAACCACTTTGGTGTTAAATCGTATATATTATATGAGAATGTTAGTAAATTACGAAATTCATACGAAGAAATAAAATCAGGAGCGAACAAACTGGCCAGGAAGTGGGGAGAAATTTTTGCATCAGGGCCCAAAATTTCTAGCTACATCACTGGCGCTAAGGGGTTAGTAAAAAGTAGTAAAAAGATATCACCACACTCATTGAGTCGCGGCGCGATGTTCACGGGCGAGTGAAGAGTCCGCTTAATATTATCACAACACAATCCAATGCAAGGTCTTTAATAATATAACTGAAATTTTGCTATAAATAACATAACGTTGACAATTACTTTTAGCATCTAAAAAATATAAATTTCCATTAATATAAAATATATACGTATTGCATAAATAAATTAATAATATCAACAACTTACGTATTTTATAATAATATTTTTTTAATATAAATATTTTAAAACACGAAACACGAACTGAATACCAACAAAAAATAAAAGTCAAATTATACGCACGAACAATTTTGTATTTCTTGAGCAAAATTCAATGCGAAATTGAAACTGAAACGAAATGTAATTGGCCATTGCGGGTCGAGTGAGGGGGGGGGGGGATAAATGCAGTAGCAAGTACATTTTACGTAAATCTCGTGCTAGATCGGTTCGACTGTAGCAAAAAATGAAACTTATAAGAATTCGATATAAATTACGAAATCTTTGTTGAAATTATGACGCTAAAAATCACATAAACAAATGATTTGTTTATTTATTTTATATATTTAACATAATAGAGGGAGGCGGAAAAGCCTATAAACTCGTTTAAGGGTTTGACTTATACATGCATATGTATGTATATCATCATCATTTACAGCCATTCGCCATCCACTGCTGGATGAAGGCCTCTCCAACACGCTCCCACTCGTCTCTGTTTTGCGCAACACTCATCCATCTCATTCCGCACATTTTCCTAATTTCGTTCACCCATCTTCCTTGCGGTCTTCCTTTTACTCTTTCGCCTTCTCTCGGGTACCATTCAAGCACTTCTTTTGTCCACCTTTCGTCCATCCTCCTAGCTACGTGACCCGCCCATTGCCATTTCAATCTCTTCACTCTATCCACTATGTCCACTACCCTTGTCATATTTCTCACCCACGTGTTCCGCTTTCTGTCTTTCCTCGTTATGCCAAGCATACAGCGTTCCATACTTCTTTGAGTGCATTGGATTTTATTTAGCATCTTGGCGTTCAGTGTCCAAGTTTCACATCCATACGTCATCACTGGCAAAACGCATTTATCAAAGATCCTTTTCTTCAGGCAGAGTGGCATTTTTGATTTAAAAACAGCATTCATCCGTCCAAATGCACTCCATCCTAATTTCATACGTCTCTTTATCTCTTCATTTTTACTACCAGACATGTCAATTATTTGACCTAAATATAAATAATTATTTACTACTTCTACTGGTTTATCATCTAAGGGGATGCTATCAGGCATGCAATAACTATTGAACATTAGTTTAGTCTTATCTACGTTAATTTTTATCCTACTTTTCTACTTTCCCTGTCCAGCTGTGTTAGTCTGATAAGTAGGTCAGCTGAATCACGAGCTACTAAAACTATATCGTCTGCGAACCGAAGGTGACTCAAAAAGCGACCATTGATGCTTACTCCGGCTGTATCCCAATCCAAGTTCCTGAAAACTCCCTCAAGCACCGCATTGAATAACTTGGGCGAGATTGTATCTCCTTGTCTTACTCCTTTTCCTATGCTAAATCTATCTGTACCTGAAAAAATTTTAACCGAAGCTGTGGCATTCTTATATATTGCAGCTAACAGTCCCACATAGGGTTCCGGCACTCCCTGTGTTTGTAGAGCGTTAAGTACTGCATTATGACTAACTGTATCGAAGGCTTTCTCATAATCGACGAAACCTAGGCACAATGGCCGTTGATATTCGTTGGCGCGCTCGATTAGTTCGCCAACTACTTGGAGGTGGTCCATTGTGCTGAAATTTGCCCTAAACCCTGCCTGCTCTATAGGTTGGTTCTCGTCGAGGATATTCTTCAGCCTTTCTGTAATAACCTTCGTGAAGAGCTTGTAGACCGCTGAAAGTAAACTAATGGGTCGGTAGTTCTTGATATCGCTTTTGTCGCCTTTTTTGTGTATTAAAATGATAGTTGCGTTATTCCATCCTTCTGGTATAGCTTGGTTCTGGATGCATTTGCTGAAAAGCCTAGCTAAGATATTAATTAGGGGGGGGCCGCCACATTTTAGTAAGTCAATGGGAATATTATCTTCCCCTGGGGTTTTACCGTTTTTTGCAGTTTTTAGCGCGGCCTCTACTTCGCTAGGCAATACTGCAGGAACCCTTTGGCCTTGTGTCGATTCCGGAGCGGGAAATTGACCGTTGTTGTTCTCGTAAAGTTTTGCATAGAACGTATAAACTCTGTCTATGATCTCTTCTCTATTCCTAATTATTACTCCGCTCTCTGATCTGATTGCGATCATTTGGTTTTTGCCTAAGAAAAGATCTTGTTTGCACTTTTTCAGGCTACGGTTATTCTTAATGGTATTTTCTATTAGCTTGCTGTTAAAATCCCTGACATCCCTGACTATTCTCTTCTTAATTTCCTTATTTACTAGATTGTATTCTTGCTTATGATTATCCTTATCTAACTTCCTTTTATGCTTAATTAGATTTTTGGTTTCCTCTGAAATTTTGCTTAGCTTATGTATGTATATACAAAATGTATGTATATACACATATAAATTGATATATGTATATATAAATTGGTCCTTGCAGGAATGTTTTATATTATATGTATTTGCGGCTGGTTCTTATATATTGGTACAGGCTATATACATATGTAGGTGCAAGACATTCCCTAATTTGTATTTTCTTATTTGATATATTTACTTTATCTGCCATTAATAAAATGCTATTGTTTTTTTATGATCATGTATAAATGTATTTTTGTCTATGTATATATGTATGAATACACATATTTTTTTTATTTTTCTCATCTCTCTGTAGTTTTTCGACCATTGTGGCGCATTAGCGACTCCTGTAATACCACAATGGTCCAAGCTTAAACTTAAATAAATATATTAAATGAGAAATAAAAAAAATAGTCGAGGTACATAGGTACTTTTGATTTCTCAATATTAACAGAAGATTCTCCGAAACGCCGTGTTAGTACCTAATATAATATAAAATTTAAAAATCAATTATATTCCTAAGGACACGCTGGAAACCATTTGAAACCTTGAAGTACCGATCAATATATGTACATACGTATGTATGTATATAAAGATAATTTTTTGTATGGATGTCCACGATTCACGACCAGTTTTCGATTAAGGGTAACCAAATACGATATCATATCTCAAGGTAACCCAAATTATATATTCTTTATCCAATTATATTGTATCACTTTATGTTTATTCAGTTATATTAGACCACTTTAATTTTATCCAATTATATTATATCACTTTATGTTTAATTATGCAGTGTCTTATTTAGTCATATTTTAGTTTTTATTGTTTTCTTTTTCATTTGTTTGTCTATTATGTACTAGATATATTATGTATTTTGTAAAAATCTATAATTGGGCTCAGATGTTATTTTGTTATATTTATTCTTTATTTTTATGAATTTCAACATCTGTTGCCTGTTGATTTTTTAATAAATAAATAAATTAGAATCATACCAGGCTTCGGAAAGGCTTCCGAGCCCTAGATCGAATAGCTGTCATACAAACAATGCATGAAAACGTGTTTTTCCGATACGCCTTTCTTACGGCTTTGTCTGACTTTATTGAGCAACGCCGACTATTTAAATTGCAATAAAAGTTTTCATTTGTTAAAAACTAGTGGTTTTACCCGGCTTCGCTCGGTATTTGTAATATAAACCGCTTAAACATGTCTAATCTAATAGTAAACATTTATTAAATTTATTTGAATAGTTGTATTTTATATACATTTATTTGAATACTTATTTGTTTTTTTTATTAAATTGACTGTCATGAACAAACAAAAATATATACAGACATATATAATTCTCTTTCGAAATTATATGTATACCAGAATCCGGCGGCCCCCCCCCCCCAGCGCCCCCCGGAGGCTTCGCCCCCTAGTGGCGAAGAAATCGAATCATTTGTTCGATGACGTCACGGATTTACGAACCAACAATACATATAACCAGTAGCGTGGTCTAGTGGTGAATGTTGAATGATCTCGTACTTGATGTTACGAGTTCGATTCCCGCTAAGTCTCGCTATTGGTCAGACCTTGATTTGTCAAGGTCGATCGTTTCTTATCAGAATTTGCCAATTTTTCTGATTTTCATTGAAACGATTCCTGTAAAATTGGCGTTTCCTTCCCAATTTTCTGTTGCGAACCTTTAGTTATTGTTATATCTTAGGTTTCGCCATATTGCTCACCATAGATGTCTCTGTGGTTGTTTATCGAATATAAAATTCGTATTGTTACATGAAAGTTATTCATCGTTATTTATCGTATTAATTCGATATTTGTAATATCTGACGATAGATGTCAGATATTGTTTAGATTTACATGTATCTATGTAATAATTATGTGGACCAGGAAGGCGCATTTGGGGTTTACCTGTTAAGCCTTCCTGGTATATTTGTATATATGTATGTAAAAATAAAAATAAATATACATATGTATAAATATATATATAAAAAGTCCCTTTCGAAATTATATATTAGATTATATAAAAATATGACTTAGATGCCATGTATGTATGTACGTTACGGAAAATATTATGTATTTGAATAATGCATTCAAACAAATACGCTTCGCAAAATACATATTTCCGCTAATAGACATCCAATGTCAGTTCACAAAAAAAAGCAAAATATTTACATCGGCATATTTCACACGTACACGACAAAAGTGAACGATTCCCAAGCGTAGCATTCCACACATTAATTATAATTAAAAAGTTAACGTTTAAATTAAATAAAAAGGTCAAAATTAGATTGACGTGCAAAAAAAAAACTAATAAGAGAAGGTCGTCAATCCGTCAAACAACACAGCGGACAATAGAATGATGATCAATCATCTCGAGTCGGCTAATAAAGAGGCGAGTCGAGAACGGAGATGCACCTTGGCATCGTTGCGAGTTTTATGTACGTGCATCACGCTCCTGGCAAAATGCAAGCTTTAAATGCACGCGATCACTTTTTCTTTTTTACAAAACATACACAATTATAACGTAAACGTGCGAAGCACTCGAGCATGAAATTCTCATTTAATTTGACAAATTCTTTAATTAGAATTCGTCGTAAAAAAAGGGGTGCGCGATCCATCAAATTTATATATATATATATATATATATATATATATATATATATATATATATATATATATATATATATATATATATATATATATATATATGTATATATATATAAATGCGAAGTCTCCGAAGCACAAAGGCTTCAAAAGTCACGAATGGCGTTATCTCGATCGAATGGGATAATCTAGTAGTCGGTGCTTTTCCCCCTTTTTCCTCGGGACTCGTCCAGCGTTTCCACGAGGAAATCACGTAGACGGTTGATGGGCATCGTAGACACTCCAGTTTCACGCCAGTCTTAATCTCGAAACTGGATGGCGAAGAAAAAGGAGAAGAATGGCGGGAAAAAATGGAATCGACAATTTAACAAGACCTCTCAGTCTATTGTCGCACGCTAGATTGAATGAGCGCGGATGTTCCGAGGGCGAATTTTTATTTTCGCACATTGCCGTGAGATTTGGGAATGGGGGAGAGAACGCATAAAGGCGAAAAAGATTTATTCGCCTGTCGACCTATCCGTAATGGAACCGGGAAGAAGAGGTTAAGTGTCTAATTTAGATATGCCAAAGCAGCACAGACAATATTTGTGCGCGACGCCAACTATGCAAATGAGAACAGCTTTAGTATGTTTAGCTTGCGAACTCTGAATCATTTCTCACTCCCTGTTTGCGATTAGTCATGAGCTCTATTTTTATTTTACATAGATATATGTATACCAGGAAGGCTTGATAGGTAGACCCCAATCTTCCTGGACAATTAATTACAAATAATGCAGCATTTTATTATTACATAAATCACTGTATTTCCAGAAGCTGAAGAACACAAAATAACAATTGATACAAGAATTAATCCATTGGATGGATTTTTAACCAATTTTTAATTGGGAACCGTTTCAAAAATGAAATCAGAGAAAATTGGCAAACTCTGATAGGAAACGATCGACCTGGAGTCACAAATATCCAGGTCTGATCAGCAGCACTACATATATACTCAAAAAAAATATTTTCAAACGAGGTCAGCTCATAGGATCGAACCTGGCACCTCTCGGTGTTATGCACAAGCTAAACGACCGATCTATGCTGCTGGCAAATATATATACCAGGAAGGCTTGAAAGGAAGACCCCGATGCGCCTTACTGGACAATTAATTACAAACAATGCAGCATTTTATTATCACTGTATGACCAGAAGCTGAAGAACACGAAATAACAATTAATTACAGAATTAATCCATTGAGACATCTATGCTTTTAGATTTTGTAATAATTTTTACAAATTATACACACAATAAATACAGAAGATTTGAGACAACAGGAAAAATGATTTATTGCCAATTTTGAGGGACCGTTTCAACAATGATCAGATAAAATTGGCAAACTCTGATAAGAAACGATCGAATTGGAGTCACAAATACCCCCAAATCTAACCAGCAGTATGGCGGATCGTACCCACTGATCAATTGGTGATAAACAAACACGCAAAAATTAAGCCACACTGCAGGCTATGTATGTACATACATTGATTATAAGACTTTACGATTTAACCGACACCATTTCAGATTTTAATATCTTAGGCGATCTATGGAGTCTTTATGGCCCAATACATGTTGAAATGTATGCAAAATCAACATCAATCAAAAGGCAATAACATCCAGCTATTTAACCGAGTAGTATTTGAATGGTTTTATATAATTACTAACAGGGCCACTTAAAATTGTTTATTTATTTAACAGACTTGGGAGAGGTGGCAAAGCCGATAGACCCAAGGGGTTTGATTTATACATATTACATCAATTTATACATATTTGTTAATTAAATGATAACAAAATAAAATACATTCAAAATGACAATATTAAAATAAAAATAAAAAAAAGTAAAAAAGAAACCGAAATAAGATATTGGGAATGAAGAAATTACAGAAATCCTTTAAGTTTAAGAAATACATCAAGCTTATTCTTAAAAATATTAGGGTTGTCAGAAATTACAATATCATTGGGAAGACGATTTCAAACTGAAACCATTCCGTTTGAAAAGAAGGAATCTCTGATTAATTTATTAGATTTTTCTTTTTGGAGTCTAAGCGAGTGACCTCTGAGGTGAGTGATTTCGTGGAATGTAATAAGATTGAACATTTGTCATTTATAATGATTATTTAGTATTTTAAAGACAATTAAGTCGCCTCTTATTCTTCTCGTCTCCAGTGTAGTGAGATTCGTTATTTTCAATCTTTCCTTATAAGTAATTGAATTAAGTTCAGAAGGAATCTTTGTAATTCTCCTTTGAACCCTTTCGATACATGTAATATATTTTTTAAAATGAGGATTCCATATTTTAAAAGCGTATTCTAGTTTAGGTTTGATAAAAGTTTTGTATGTTTTTGATAATATACATAGTTCAGAAAATTGAAAATCAGAAATAATTATTATAATTTCTGACCTTCCCTCAAACTGATTACAATTAGCAACAACTAAAAAAAGGTGCCACTGTAGTATGCGGTCTACCTTCACATATCTACTTTAGTATGCGATCTACCTTCACGTTTTTACTTTAATATGCGGTCTCACTATCTCAGTTCTAGCGCGTGACAGGGAGATTGAATAATACCGACCCTAACAACCTAATCTTAACATTTTTTTTATGTACAATATACATATGCATATTCATCTTAAGAATACATAATCACTGAACTTTTTTTTACTTTTATATTGAATACATACGGTAAAAAAATTAATTTCAATTAAACACCATCTGATCTATAAAATAAATATAATTACCTGTTTTTATTTCATATAGTAACTAAAATTTTGTTTCAAACGTAAATCATCATAAATATTAAATAATTCAAACTAAACTATTCGCTAAAAGGAAATGCATCGTTTACTCTATCATTGAACGATATTCGGATTTATTCCGGTTCAACTTTGGCACATGAATATTCCATAACAACACACACGCACATATCGATCAAATTTTAAGCTTATATGCATATGTATATATATTGGCACATTTCAATATTTACAGGTGCGTTCAATCAATGTTCGAAAACCGTTTTTCAGGTGGACTTCCCCATTTTAACGACAATTTGATTTATATCTGAACATAACCGATTGATATCGTTCGCATTGTATGTATGTAGTTCATTCGTTCGCAAAACAACGACTAATGTACGCTGCGTAGACACAATAGAAGAAATCGTAACAATGATGTATTTACACCGAATTCAATGCCGTATGAATAATGTAAAAAATAACGATTATTTATTGCCAATCCCATACAGAGAAATGTTACAATAATAGAAGTCCTTTTACGAATAAATAAATTGTATCAATAATACGCGGTACGTCTCCATAACTACGCTACAACACAAATAATATAATCAAGGTCATCATATATTCACTACAGAAATTAAAGTTTTATTATGATATATGTAGATTTATTTACAATTTGAATATATGGTGGTGTTGGGCGTTGGTGGCCAATCCGTTTCTTTCTCAGTTGGCGGATTATTTTTATCCACTTTTTTGTACTTGTCTGTCCTTGGGAACTCTCAAATTAACGTTATTATATATTTCAACAAAAATATGTATAATATAAAATGAACGATGATTATATTAATCAAACTAAAATAATTGGTTATTAATATAATTGAGTATTCGGCGCCACCATGAGAAATGTTTTTACATTTATCTAAAAATGTTTTTTACATTTCTCTGGTGCCACCCCTGAAATTTTATGTAGAATGCGGGCGATCGCCATGAAACTTTTAAAAACTGTCAAACTACAAAGTTAATTCAATAAAATGTTACTTAAATGATCAATTTACTTATAAAAATGTATCCCATGTTGTTTATTATGTGGTTTTGAATGCATTGTGCAATTTTTAACGATGCACTTGCCCATCGGACATACTTCGAGCACCAAGCATCAAATACGACTGACGCCAAAATGATTTGAAAAGGTCTGTGGACATTCCTCAATAGGACGCCTAAAGCCACTTCTATTATTATAATATTTATCTGATCCCATACCTATTATAATAGAATATTCTACATTTGAAATACTGAAAATATAAAGAACATTGTATGGAAAACTGAATTTGAAAACAATTATATTTTGATACTACGATGTTGAATACATATGTTGCATTTCGAAATTACCCTTGCCCAATTTCGAATACATGACGTGCACGAATAGCAGCAGCATCCCGAAAGATAGATTGGATACAAAATTGACCCGAACTACGCATTCAAGCGAGCCCGAGTGAATAATTCAATTCGGGCTACACAATTCTATCCAATCAAGTACATCGCTATGAAACAATCAAGACGATATTAAAAAGTCGTTGAGTTTACGATCGCTCGTATTACCGTTTAAATGTGTTTACGAAGCGCGCTCCAGTAGCTATTTGCTCTGAATTTACGATTTTGAAATTCTTCAGATGGAATATTTCAAACGATGCTTGTTATACGTAACTATATAAATATATAGGTAGTATGGTAAAGAACGAGCTACAATGCCTACGCGTTGGAATTACTAGCGGAAACGCTCCTGTTGCACGCGAATGCTAAATTATGCAAAAGACATGCACTCCAGAAATGTCTGATAGTGAGCGCTTGCCCGACTTATGATAAATGACTCAAAAGTTAAGGTGGGGGATTTTGAATTACGACGATTTTCTCGGTAACAATTAATAATGGAAAGGGTTGAAATTGTCGGAGAGGAAGTAATACTCAACAATAATAATTATTAATTCATGCATGTATTATATTATATGTAGTATCTACCATCTAAGCCTCTATAAGGTGAGCCCTATATTACTGAACAAATTAATCTTGAATATACTACATTTTAATAATATGCTTATCATTTTTAACTGAAACTTTTCATCCCCCTTATTCTTAGTCTAAGAATTCCAGTAAAATGGGTCTCGATCTTGGAAAAGCTTCTTTGGAGAGTAATTCATCCAATCCAAGGCATTGAACTGTATTCGTTGTACTTTCAGTACTTTCAGAAGAGACCTAAGACGCATTGAGAACATACCTCACGACTTTTAATCATTTCCAATTATATTAATGACCAAACCGCGTAAAAAAGGCAAAGTATGAAAACGATCGGATCAGAGTCCAAATTTTTTTGACTAGTGATCGTAAGTGAAATTAAGAAGAGGTTAGTAAAAAATGAAATGAATAGGAAATAAACTAAGAGTGAATTACAAACTTATATTAGAAAGTACATATAAAAGCTTTTAATATTACGAGTATGTTTACGATATTTTATAAGATGAGAGTAAATGAGAATGAAGAAAGTCATATTTACCACTGTTTAACTGAGTTGTGAAGAGGCAGTAGAAAGCTGCGTCCTCGCATCGATCTGACACAAAATTCCGATGTGATTTTTAAAACTAAAAAAAATCACTAACAACTGAGCTAGACTCCAAGTTTCCAGTTAAAAATAAATGTTTTGAGTCAAAATAATGCAAAATCTGCTAGTTTAATTATTGTAATCTTGTATGTTTGTAAATAAAACTGAAACGGCTTTCTGATTGGCTATCGTCAAAGTCATTTCTGATTGGCTGGATTCGTCCAAGACGTTTGTGATTAGTCGTTTGATAAATAGTATTATTTTTTTTCGACTCAAATAATTTGATAAAAAAACAGATAAAGACTTTTTTATTATAGTTCCACGGTATTCTCACAACTAGAGTATATTTCCATTTCACGTTACTTATATTATATCCGTGCTAAAACGGAAGATATCGTTAAAAGTGGAACCCAGCGAAGCTTGTTAGAACCACTAGTTAGTTAGCTATAAAAATAATTTTATCCTGTATTGATCGTCGAATAATAAAAATAAATGCAAGAACAAGGGGGTGTACAGTAGGGCTAACTGTGAAAATAATTATTTCAGTTTATATTGATCATTTTTTTTATATCATAATGGCATAATTCGAATCATAAAGGTTTTGATGAGGAATACATAAAATATGAAGACACTGCATTCGGTATATTTGAAGAAATAAGATAAAATATAAGCCCTAGTCACTCGCTATCCAACGCAGTGCGGCAAGTATTAATGAATTCGTTAATGATTTAACTCCTCTAGCTTTATTTCGGAGACACTAGCTTAGTTGAGTGTTAGCTCACCCTTGTACATATGTCAGTAATATATTGTTACGTGGGAAAGAGTATCCACTGTTTAAGTGCATTCGTGGGTGAACAATAGAGATCCCGGATTAGGCTAACAGGACTCAGTAAGAGCCCGAACAAAAGATACGCTGGAGTTATCACAGACCTGGGCGAGCGCGTGCGTTAACAATAGACTCGCCCAGATAGACCTGTAATAAATAACCTAGACAATAGACACATTTATGGATCAGGAAAGTTGTGATGTGGAACTTGTTCTTTATATAATATAAGAAGATACACCTCACATTGAGGTAACGAAATGCAAGGCGATGCGAGGTATATCCTCAATATACCCAATATTTAATCGCCATAGTTCTTTATCAACTGAAAATAAAATCAAATTATATCGCGCTCTCATATTACCGTTATTAACCAATACTTCACCTGTATGGAATAACACCTGGAATACTAACTTTTCAAAGCTCCAAATAATACAAAATAAATCCCTAAAAATAATTTACCACACACCCATATACACTAAGTTGAAAAAACTGCATGCCATAAATAATATTCCGTTTGTTACAGGCAAATTTGCGTTTTAATTCATAGCAATCCTCTCTTATGACCCATAAAAAAACATTTTAACTGTCCCTAAGGATCAATAAACGGTCACCTAATAACCCATCTACATA
This sequence comes from Arctopsyche grandis, assembly GCF_051622035.1. NCBI lineage: Eukaryota > Metazoa > Arthropoda > Insecta > Trichoptera > Hydropsychidae > Arctopsyche > Arctopsyche grandis. The sequence continues at coordinate 32,197,126 of NC_135362.1, forward strand.
CATATCATATTATATGTACAACACTATCTAATTAATCATATGTATACCGTTATTAACCTATGCTTCTCATGTATGGAATAACGCCTCGAATACTAACCTTTCGAAGCTCCAAATAATACAAAATAAATCCCTATAACTAATTTATAACACACTGCATGCCATAAATAATATTTCGTTAGTTACAAACATTACTTACAAACTAACCAGTAGATGCAATGACAGAATCACTAATAACCATACTAACACACTTGTGAAGAGTCTCAGTGATTACAACAAAATGTCTATACACTTCAGGTATAAACACAGATTACCTAAACATAATATACTTTAGATAGTCGACTTTAGAGAGTTTTTAATTAATATTATGTATTAGATGTATTATGGGCATTTATAAGAATTGTAAATCGGTTTTTAAGCTATTTTTCCTATTACGCTGTACATTAGCATCAGAATAATATAATAATATGATTACTAACAAAATTAAATTAAAATTGAAAAATAGAAAATGATCAGTAGATCAGTAGCTATTAAAATAGATATAAGAGGTATTGTGAACAGAATTTAGTAATAATAAAAAGCATTTAAAAATCAAAATAAGGAGATACACACGGTAGATCAGATTATTTTGGAGGGAGGGGTGGTTCCGTGTGGTCCTCTGGGGTCGTTTAATAAATGCTATGAAGCGACCTTGGCCTTTCATTTGAATCCTGAACCCACCACCCTACGCATCAATATCAATGCAATCCAAAGAGTGGAAGTGGTTCAAAATCAGATCAATTTTTTTTGACGGGCAGGAATTTCATGAAACTAACAGGGTGAAAAAGCTTATTACACAACTTCACACGAAAGATTTATGAGTCACCTTGTATGATGTTGGATTTGGGCGTTACCATGTCACAACAAACGTCAATATTTAATTACGGAAACATCCCTTCAGAACGGATGTTGGCGTATTAGCGAGCGGAGATTTAATTATGTGAAGAGGAGGGTGAATCTCGCGGAGTGGAAACCGCAGAATTGACGACGAGATAGTATCGCCTACATTATCCATGTAAATTGGCCTCCTTCAGAGGTCGGTAACCAGTGGGCGGTTGCCAGAGGTAGTGAGCCGGGTGTTGTTAGCAAGGAGACGAAGCAACATGGGCGGCCAACGGGGCGGCCAACCGTGAAATTGACTGCCGCCTGAGGCGGTTCACTTTTCTCGGACATGCCGAAGTGGCTAAACGACGTGCACGATGGCATGTACCTATACATATACCTAAAAAGTGCAAAACTTCAAATTCGTAAACGTTGGCTAAAATGCTAACAGGTCAAAGGGTTCATGTCTAAAAAAGCTATCGTCGCAATTTTCTCAATTTTGTATGAATTTTGACTACACAATTAAATGAACGGTCTTCACTGTGTGCGTCCCATTAAATACTATTTACATATATGTTTTTTATTATTTACTTTTTAATATATGCCACAGTGCCATAACGAGACACCTTAAATCGAAACTGTGTACATAGTTATACATATGTACATAGTGTGGTACCCAGAGAAATGTTATTATAATAGAAGTGCCTTTACGAATAAATAAATTGTGTCAATAATAGGCGGTACGTCTCCATAACTACGCTACAACGCACGGAATATAATCAGGGTCATCACATATTCACTACAGAAATTAAAGTTTAATTTTAATATACATACATTTATTTACAATTTGAGTATGGACGTTGGTGGCCAATCCATTTCTTTTCTCAGTTGTCGGATTATTTTTATCCATTTTTTTGTATTTGTCTGTCCTTGGGAACTATTAATTTAACGTGCAATGTATAGTTTCAACAAAAATATGTATAATAAAAAATGAAAGATGTTTATATTAATTATACTTAAATAATTGGTTATTAATATAATTGAGTATTCGGCGCCACCAAGAGAAATGTTTTAACATTTATTTAAAAATAATTTTTACATTTCTCTGGTGCCACCCCTGAAATTTTATGTAGAATGCGAGCAATCGCCATGACACTTATAAAAACTGTCAAACTACGATTTTAATTGAATAATATGTTACTTGAATGATCAATTTACCTATAAAAATGTATCCCATGTTGTTTATTGTGTGTTTTTGAATGCATTGTGCAATTTTTAACAATAATAATAATAATAACATTTATTCCAGACGATGAGGAGAATAGTGCAATCTTCAACGCCCATATAAATAATATATAGATAATAAAAAAAGTATTGAAAAATAGTAAACAAAAAATAAATAAATAAATACATAAGTAAATATATAAATATTACTGATAATAAATAAAAATAATAATAAATAATAATAATAATTATAATAAATAAATAATAATAAATAAGTCTAATAATAATAAATAATAATAATTTTATGTCTATTCAAGGCGGTCGGTGTAGCAGTTCCATCCATCGAACATACAATGAAGAATGCAAATGAGAAGATGCAGCAGCAAGAAGACAATTGGGCGATAAAAATATACGAAGACGTAGAGAGGCCGCTCTCATCCTGAGAAGATGAGAGCGGCCGATGCAAGAATTTTGTATATTTAAAATTATTATTATTGATTTTTTATTATTGATTATTGATTATTTATAAATAATCTGATATATGTATTATTAATGGGTCTACGTGACGAGACAGAATGATAAATTACAGAAAACACAAATATCGGAAGGCAAAGATCGAAAATCAAAAGATCTTAAGTCAAAAGATCAAAAAAAAATGGTGCATGGTAAACGGTACATCCTCCCGTATTCTGCGCGCGCACATTAATACGGGAGGAAAAGCCTGTTCCTCTTGTTCCTGTTGTATCCTGCTCGCGCAAATTAAATGAGTATGTACCGTTTACCATGCACCATTTTTTTTTGATCTTTCGACTTACGATCTTTCGATTTTCTATCTTTGCCTTCCGATATTTGCGTTTTCTGTAATTAAACATTCTGTCTCGTCACGGAGACCGATTATTAAAATCTGTATTTCTGAATCTGTATTTTCCTGGCTGAAATAAATTAACATTGATACTGACTTTTTATTAAAAATACTGTTAATTGTTATAACATATTATTATTTGAATTTTTACAATGGGCGATTGTTGTAACATGTGGCGTGAACTATGTGTCAATGCAATTGATCGTATTGAGAAAAGATTTTCATCCTTAGAGCAGTTAATACGAGGCTTGAATTCTCCTGTACTTATTAGAAGTGTTGTGCCTTCTCCTTCTGTTTCTCTCGTTGCTGATGCAGCCGTGAAGATGGGCAAAAAGAAAAGAAATAGACGTAAATCTGGTCTGCGAATTAATCATGAAAAACCTGGACAATCTGCATTACCTGACCGACCTTCGGCTGAACAACCTCCACTTAGACGTAAATTTGAGGTGGGAACAGCAGCTTCTGGAATTATTGTTTCCGTCAAAAGGAATGTCAATATACATATATGGAAGCTCTCATTGGACACTTCGTGTGACGAGGTTTTGACTCACGTTAGTGCCATCTGTGGATTACAGGATGGCATTGTGGTTTCCCCTCTTAATGCTCGAGGATCTTATACATCCTTTAAGGTATCTGTTCCTGCTTCTGTCGCTGGCCTGTTATTTTCTGCTGGTTCTTGGCCTGCTGGTGTTCATTTTGGTAGATTTAAAGATTGGGGAATGAGCATTAAGAATATAAAATCTAATACTAATACTACTTCTATGTCTGCCACTGACGTTGTTTCATCATTAGAGCTGCGCCCAAGTGTTTCATTTGCTGATGTTTGTACGGGAGCTGCTAGATGTTTGAAGCCTGATATTAAAACTACGTCTGCAAGTATTAGTGAATCTTCTATGGAAACGGTCGCAGTGACGTCGATGTTTGCCTCTTCTCCTACATCTGCCTGCTCAAATGGTCCTGATAGTCGTGATTCTGTTGTGACTGTGTTGGCTTCTTCTTCTGCTTCCTCTTCCGTTTCGTCTCCATTGGCTCAACCTCCGTTGGCTCAATCAAAACTGCCATTTCTTGTCTCAAATAAAGTCACGCGCCAAACTGGGAGACCGAAAATTGGTAATTTATTACCAAAATGTACGAGGTCTCAGGACAAAGCTGGCTGTGTTTAATTCAGCCGTTTCTACTATTTGTGATGATATGGTAGCAATAACGGAAACATGGTTGACTTCATCATTTTTTGATGCTGAACTTTTTGATTCTTCCTGGAGGGTGCATCGTCGCGATAGAGTAGATCGACGTGGTGGTGATGTATTATTTGCTTGTCGTGATTGGTTTCGGTCAGTCCGGATGACAAATTTTGAAACTCTATCTGGTGAGGACTTATGGAATTCATAACTTGAAAATCATAATCGAGAAAGAATATTACGAAATACAAAAACCTTGTAAACATAGAATGAATTCAAGACGATAAACGATATATAATAATAATAATTATTATTTTTAGTTGTTTGTGTATATATATGTTTTGTTTTTGATATGTCTAATTTATTATTTTGTTTCTTGTCTTTTCTGTTATATTTTTGACCATTGTGGCGCATTAGGAATTCCTGTAATGCTACAACGGTCCAAACTTAAATAAATAAATAAATTATCCTTGACGGAGGGTTATTTGCACCTGGGGGGTTAGTGTTCAGGGTTTAAGTGTCCTAGAACCCATGAAAACATCCCACGACGAAGAAAAGTGGGGGTGCAACTTTTCGTAATACATCAATACAAAAAAAAATTCCACCCAAATTCGTGTACATATCTACAAAGTAGATACATACATATATAGGTAAATCGTAAAAATAAACATTTACGATAAGCATGGATAAACCGATATATTGACCTCCCTTATTGGCACAGCACCCCTATTCGGAGTCAAAAAGTCGAATAGCACACACCAACCACGCCATTCGTTCGGTAAATAAGATCGCGTGTAATTCCCAATTGAGGACGTGTAAACACGGTACCTGTACCCGCGGGGGAAATTTCATAGCCGGGGTAACATTTCCGCGGAACACAGTTCGACAAGTGGCGATATGCCATTTGAGTTATAGTCGTGTACAAATTGATACAAAGTGGCATTAACGGCGCACAACCAGTCGAATGAACCGAATGAACAAACCGACGAGAAATCGCTTTATGATTGATACTGTGCAGTTACATCGTAATGTTTTTACAATGAGACCACGTGTAAAGCTGCACCAATTTCGGTGGAGGAACAAAAAAAGAAACGCGTAAAAATAAAAAAAGTTGTGATGAGTCGGATCATTGCGTTCGTTGCTCAACGATCTTTACCCAAAAAACTCGACTCTGCACAGATTAGTCGCAACGCTTCGTCTGATGTAATTTCAACGGTGGTTCAGTTGTTGTGCGATTTGAGTTAAGTAATAGTAGTAGATAATCATAAAAAAATTGGGTAAATATGATTTTAAAAATATAATTTTACGTAAAGCATAATGAAATGCATTATTATTTACCTACCTTGAATTTTCACACTTGTTCCAAACTGGTGTGCTTTTTCTGTAAATTATCAAGACTGGCAATATCTGAAATAAATCATACAAAAAAAATTAGACTTGATAAAGAGTTATTCACGTTATTTATTTAATATACAAAGCCGATAGACCCACGGGGTTTGACTTATCTATCTACATATATATATATATAGTATCTATCTATCTATCTATATATATATATATATATATATATATATATATATATATATATATATATATATATACATATATATATATATATATATATATATATATATATATATATATATATATATATATATATATATATATCATCATCATCATCATTTACAGCCATTCGCCATCCACTGCTGGATGAAGGCCTCTCCAACACGCTTCCACTCGTCTCTGTTTTGCGCAACACTCATCCATCTCATTCCGCACATTTTCCTAATTTCGTTCACCCATCTTCCTTGCGGTCTTCCTTTTACTCTTTTGCCTTCTCTCGGGTACCATTCAAGCACTTCTTTTGTCCACCTTTCGTCCATCCTCCTAGCTACGTGACCCGCCCATTGCCATTTCAATCTCTTCACTCTATCCACTATGTCCACTACCCTTGTCATATTTCTCACCCACGTGTTCCGCTTCCTGTCTTTCCTCGTTATGCCAAGCATACAGCGTTCCATACTTCTTTGAGTGCATTGGATTTTATTTTGCATCTTGGCGTTCAGTGTCCAAGTTTCACATCCATACGTCATCACTGGCAAAACGCATTGATCAAAGATCCTTTTCTTCAGGCAGAGTGGCATTTTTGATTTAAAAACAGCATTCATCCGTCCAAATGCACTCCACCCCAGTTTCATACGTCTCTTTATCTCTTCATTTTTACTACCAGACATGTCAATTATTTGACCTAAATATAAATAATTATTTACTACTTCTACTGGTTTATCATCTAAGGGGATGCTATCAGGCATGCAATAACTATTGAACATTAGTTTAGTCTTATCTACGTTAATTTTTAATCCTACTTTTCTACTTTCCCTGTCCAGCTGTGTTAGTCTGATAAGTAGGTCAGCTGAATCACGAGCTACTAAAACTATATCGTCTGCGAACCGAAGGTGACTCAAAAAGCGACCATTGATGCTTACTCCGGCTGTATCCCAATCCAATTTCCTGAAAACTCCCTCAAGCACCGCATTGAATAACTTGGGCGAGATTGTATCTCCTTGTCTTACTCCTTTTCCTATGCTAAATCTATCTGTACCTGAAAAAATTTTAACTGAAGCTGTGGCATTCTTATATATTGTAGCTAACAGTCCCACATAGGGTTCCGGCACTCCCTGTGTTTTTAGAGCGTTAAGTACTGCATTATGACTAACTGTATCGAAGGCTTTCTCATAATCGACGAAACCTAGGCACAGTGGCCGTTGATATTCGTTGGCGCGCTCGATTAGTTCGCCAACTACTTGGAGGTGGTCCATTGTGCTGAAATTTGCCCTAAACCCTGCCTGCTCTATAGGTTGGTTCTCGTCGAGGATATTCTTCAGCCTTTCTGTAATAACCTTCGTGAAGAGCTTGTAGACCGCTGAAAGTAGACTAATGGGTCGGTAGTTCTTGATATCGCTTTTGTCGCCTTTTTTGTGTATTAAAATGATAGTTGCGTTATTCCATCCTTCTGGTATAGCTTGGTTCTGGATGCATTTGCTGAAAAGCCTAGCTAAGATATTAATTAGGGGGGGGCCGCCACATTTTAGTAAGTCGATGGGAATATTATCTTCCCCTGGGGTTTTACCATTCTTTGCAGTTTTTAGCGCGGCCTCTACTTCGCTAGGCAATACTGCAGGAACCCTTTGGCCGTGTGTCGATTCCAGAGTGGGGAATTGGCCGTTGTCGTTCTCGTATAGTTTTGCATAGAACGTGTAAACTCTGTCTATGATTTCTTCTCTATTCCTAATTATTACTCCGCTCTCTGATCTGATTGCGATCATTTGGTTTTTGCCTAAGAAAAGATCCTGTTTGCACTTTTTCAGGCTACGGTTATTCTTAATGGTATTTTCTATTAGCTTGCTGTTAAAATCCCTGACATCCCTGACTATTCTCTTCTTAATTTCCTTATTTACTAGATTGTATTCTTGCTTATTATTATCCCTATCTAAATTCCTTTTATGCTTAATTAGGTTTTTTGTTTCCGCTGAAATTTTGCTTAATTTAATCTGTTTCCTGAAACCACCTAATTTCTTACCTGTTGAGGTTAGAACCGAACTAATTACAGTGTTCAATTCCTCGATGTCTGCTTCTGGGTTTAATTTCCCGTATCGATTTCCAAGTTCGAGTTCGAATTCCTTTTTCCTAGACCTTAGTTGAGCGAAATCTGGAGAGTTACTGCATCCTTTTATTAATTTCCTACGTTCGCAATTTATATTAATGGCCATCTTGGCACGGACTAATCTGTGATCGCTGCCTATATCTACTTTACTTAGAACACTAACGTCTTTAACGGAGTGCAGGGCATTTGTTAGGATGAAATCGATCTCGTTTCTGTCTCCTTTAGGACTCTCCCAAGTCCACTTATTGTTGGTGTTTTTCCTGAAAAATGAATTAGTGATGAAGAGCCTGTTGTGTTCTGCGAATTCTATGAGGCGATCGCCTCTGTCGTTTCTTTGGCCGGTACCAAAATTGCCTACTGCTCTTTCTGTGTTTGCCTTTTGTCCTATTTTTGCGTTAAAGT